>NC_057806.1:233712425-233931757 GCF_018294505.1 Triticum aestivum | reverse complement strand
GTTGACCCCAGGCTGGTTAGCTTTGACTAAGCCCTGGGGCCCACTTGTCAGCGTCAGTAGGTGGTGGATTAGTGGTTAATCAACTAGGCCACGTCAGCTCGCCGGAGTTCTGGCCGGCGGCGACCAACAGTGCGGCGGCGATAGTGGTTTTGGTCGTTTCGGCCACCAAATGGACGGCGGAGATCACCGGAGTGAAGCTGAGGGCGACCCGCGGCTCTTGGCGGAGTCCGTTGGGGTCGGGGTGGCCGGAATCGACGGCGGTGAGCTCGGCTGCGGCCGCCGGGGTTCGGTCGTGCACGGGAGTGGTGCTGGAGCTCGAAGTCGAGCAAAGTGAGGCGCTAGGGATGCTCTACTGGGTTCTGTGAACGCGTTGGACTCGCCGGGGTGACCAAATGGTCACCGGAGCTGCGTCGACGGCGAGCTCGGCGACGGCGGAGGTTCGGCCGTGGTGGGGATAGGGCCTAGGGGTCGGGAGAGAGCAGGGAAGAAGGGGGAAACGCTCCGGGGGCTCACCGCGGTTGCAGTGGCGTCGAAGCGGGCTCGGGGACGCGTCGGAGACGGCGAATTTGACGGCGACGATGATCGGAGCCCGAAGAGGGGAACGGCGACGTGGCGGCGATGCAGGGCTTCCGGGGACTCGTGGAGCGGTGGGGAGGAAGAGGTAGTTGTGGCGGAGCTTCTGAGCTACTCGGGGAAGCGAGGGGTGGTCGGAGTCAGTGGCTATGGCGAACGGCGGCGACGGTGTGCTTCGGCCGAGAGCGAGAGAGAGCGAGGGAGAAACGGGGGAGAGTGAGCGAGAGCAGGGGGGATCGGGACGGGCTGCGGACGTCGTCCACGCGGCCAGGAGGGCGTCGGCAAGCAGGAGGTGGCCGCGCGGCCGCGCGCGCGCGAGCACGCAGCAGCTTCGGGGCGTGGGGAGGAAGACGACGGGGAGCTACAGTGTTGGGCTGGGTCGGCTGCTAGCTGGGCCGGCCAGCTGGCTGGGCCGCACAGGTAAGTCTTTCCCCTTTCTTTTCTGTTTTCTGTTTTTATTTAATATATCTGCAACTTTGTTGAATTAAATAAAATACCTAGGCAACTCCAAAAATCACCAAACTACTCCTGGTCCATAGTTGGATTATTTCCAACATGAAACATTTTAGTTTGGAGATATTTGAGCATTTAAATATTTTATATTATTTTAAATGCCCAAATTCAAATATCTATGATTTAATTCAAAGACCCTAGGATGGCCTAGAAAAATGTGCACCACTTTTGTCAGAGGTTCTGAACCAAGGCTAAAATGGTGGACATTTTAGAAGGGCATTTCAGGTTCATTGAAAAATTATTTTAGTAACCCTAGTTGGTTTCAGAGGGGACTGGGGGTTCTGTCATCCCCATTTCAAGTTTCTGATGAAAGAGTAAACATGATGCAACACTCTAATGCATGGCTAGCTAGGGTGTGACAACTCACCCCCACTCAAAAGAATCTCGTCCCAAGATTTGGGTTCCTCCGAGAAGAAGGCGGGATATTCGAGTCGAAGACGATCCTCCCTTTCCCAAGTTGCTTCATCTTCAGAATGGTGCGACCATTGAACCTTGAGAAACTTGATATTATGACGTCGCGTGGTACGTTCGGCTTGATCGAGGATACGAATGGGGTACTCTCGATATGTAAGATTATCTTGGAGATCAAGCGTTTCGTGGTCCACTTCACGGATAGGATCCGAGAAGCAACGCCTGAGTTGAGAAACGTGGAAGACATCGTGAACTCTGGAGAGGTGCGGAGGTAGTTCCAACTGGTAGGCAACTTCTCCTCGTTTGGCAAGAATGCGAAAAGGTCCAATGTAACGAGGAGCCAATTTGCCTTTGATACCGAAACGATGGGTTCCCTTCAGAGGGGTGACCCGAAGATAAGCCTTCTCGTCAACCTCGAAAGTCATAGCCTTATGTTTTCGGTCATATTGACTCTTTTGACGGGATTGGGCTGTTTTCAATTTTTCACGAACGATACGAACTTGTTCTTCTGCTTCCTGAATCATATCCGGGCCAAAGAATTGTCTTTCCCCGGTCTCTGACCAGTTAAGGGGTGTTCGACATCGTCGTCCATAGAGAACTTCAAAAGGGGCTTTACCCAAGCTAGATTGATAGCTGTTGTTGTAAGCGAATTCGGCAAATGGAAGACACTTCTCCCAGTCCATTCCGAACGAGATAACAGAGGCTCGAAGCATGTCTTCTAGAATTTGATTGACGCGTTCCACTTGACCACTTGACTGAGGGTGGAAAGCGGTGCTAAAGAAGAGACGAGTTCCCATAGCGTTTTGGAAACTTTCCCAAAATCGTGAGGTGAAAAGGCTTCCTCGATCCGAATTGATTTCCAAAGGAACACCATGGAGGGACACTATTCGGGAGATGTATAAGTCTGCCAGTTGACTAGCGGTTATACTCTCACGAACAGGTAAGAAATGAGCTACTTTGGAAAGACGATCGACCACGACGAAAATAGCATTGTTCCCTCTCTTGGTCCTGGGAAAACCGGTAATGAAATCCATACCAATTTTATTCCATTTCCATTCAGGAATAGCTAAAGGTTGAAGGGTGCCAGCAGGCCGTTGGTGCTCTGCTTTTACACGACGACAGACGTCGCAATTGGCAATATACTGAGCGATTTCTCTCTTCATCCTAGTCCACCAGAACCTCTGGCGTAGGTCCTGATACATTTTAGTACTACCGGGATGAATAGTGAGAGGAGATTCATGGGCCTCCTTAAGGATCAACTGCCGTAGATGCTGGTTCTTGGGAACCACTAGACGATTCTCAAAGTACACAACACCATGATCATTTGTGGAGAAACAACTAGCACCTCCGCTAGCAATGTTCTCTTTGATTTTAGATATTCCCTTATCTCGCTTTTGGGCAGCGATGATTTGATCCGTAAGAGTAGGTTTTGCTACCAAGGTGGAAAGAAAACCTTGAGGTACAATGTGAAGATTAAGCTTCCGAAATTCCTCATGGAGAAGCGGTTGACTTTGTTGTAACATCAGGTTGTTACAATAAGATTTACGACTTAGCGCATCAGCCATGACGTTGGCTTTCCCTGGGGTATAGGTTATTCCTAAGTCGAAGTCAGTGATCAATTCAACCCAACGTCTTTGCCTGAGATTCAGATCCGGTTGGGTGAAGATATACTTCAGGCTTTGGTGATCAGTGAATATTTCGCAACGATTACCGAGGAGGTAATGTCGCCAGGTCTTAAGTGCATAGACCACGGCTGCAAGCTCTAGATCATGGGTAGGATAGTTCTCCTC
Organism: Triticum aestivum; assembly: GCF_018294505.1. NCBI lineage: Eukaryota > Viridiplantae > Streptophyta > Magnoliopsida > Poales > Poaceae > Triticum > Triticum aestivum. The sequence continues at coordinate 233,928,470 of NC_057806.1, read as the reverse complement.
ATGTGGGTGTAATTGCCGTGAAGCGTAAGCAATTACGTGTCGATCTTGCATGAGAATGCAACCTAGTCCTTGTCGCGAGGCGTCGCAGTAGATAACAAAGTCTTTGGAGAAGTCTGGCGGTACCAGTACAGGAGCAGAAGTCAGGCGTCTTTTCAGTTCCTGAAAACTGTGCTCACATTGTGGAGTCCATTCGAACTTCTTATCTTTCTTGAGGAGTTCGGTTAGAGGTTTAGCAACTTTGGAGAAGTTCTCGACAAAGCGACGGCAATAGCTCGCTAAGCCTAGAAAACTCCGAACTTGCTTGACCGATTCGGGTGGAGTCCAGTCAAGGACGGCTTGAACTCGCTCAGGGTTAACAGCAATACCTTTACCAGATATTACATGACCCAGATAGGTCACTTCTGGCAACCAGAATTCACATTTTGAAAATTTGGCATAAAGGCGATGCTCTCGAAGTTTCTGCAACACTAGCCTTAGATGTTCGGCATGTTCTTCCTCGTTCTTGGAGTAGATGAGTATATCATCGAGGTAAACTACGACGAATTTATCCAAATACTCCATGAAGATTGAGTTCATTAACCGAGAAAAGGTGGCTGGAGCGTTGGTTAAACCGAAGGACATGACGGTGTACTCGTATTGGCCATAACGAGTAACAAAGGCCGTTTTAGGAATGTCCCCGTTTCTGATTTTGATTTGATGGTATCCCAACCTCAAATCCATCTTGGAGAAGACTGAGGATCCCGCGAGCTGATCATACAGATCGTTGATCCTGGGAAGTGGATATTTGTTCTTGATTGTGACCAGGTTGACAGGTCGGTAATCTACAACCATCCGGTCCGTACCATCCTTCTTCTTGACGAATAGGACGGGGCAAGCCCACGGAGATGAACTGGGGCGGATGAAACCCTTTTTCAAGGACTCATCGAGTTGTTTCTTAAGCTCGGCTAGTTCTAGGGGTGCCATCTTATAAGGTCTTCTAGCAATCGGAACGGTTCCTGGAATGAGGTCTATTACGAACTCAACATCCCTGTCAGGTGGAACACCTGGCAATTCCTCTGGAAAGACATCCGGAAAGTCACGGACTACCGGAACATCCTCAAGGTCTGGCAAAGGGTTGGCGTTAAGAGAATATAGTTGCCGCTTGGCTATTCGAGTCAAGACATTGACTATCTTCCCCGAAGGATGGGTGAGTTGAACAGTCCTAGAGAAGCAATCAATTTTGGCATGATGAGCCGACATCCAGTCCATACCCAGAATGATATTAATATCTGAAGATTTAAGGGCTATTAAAGATGCAAGGAAGACAAGTCTATCGACTTGGATTTCATTCCTATAACTTACCCTAGAGGTCTGCCATCTAGACCCAGGGGTAGAGATTTCCATAGTGGACGGCAGATCACAGAATGCAACGTTATGCAAACGAGCATAATTTTCAGATATAAAGGAATGAGAGGCTCCTGTATCGAAAAGAACGGATGCCGGGTGGCAATTAACAAGAAGCGTACCGAGAACGACGTTGGGATCTTCTTGAGCTTCTTCGGCAGAGACACAGTTGACATGGCCACGTGAAGCGGTGACCGGTTTAGCGTGGAACACTTTTCCTGTCGGCTTGCCACGGCCAACAGCTTTAGCAGATTGATTGGGGTTGGTCTGGGGGCACTCATGCATATAGTGACCAGATTCCCCACACTTGAAACAGGTCACGGAACTGGTACGTGGAGGAGCATTATTGGTTGGACCCCCATAGGGCTTAGCTGGAGCAGACTGTTGAGCGGGGCGAGGCGCCTGGAAAGATGGCCTCGGTGTGAACCTGGGTGGCAAGGCAGTGTTGGGTACCCACACGCGGCGCTTCTGAGGACCAGCACCGGATGAGGAACCCGTGTCACGTCCATGCTTGCGTGTTGCGTCATAGTCAGTCTGGCCAGTTTCAGCACTGATGGCTTTGTTGACAAGTTTCGAAAAGGATGTGCACTCATGCAGGCGGAGGTCGCGGCGAAGCTCAGGACTAAGGCCCTTGCGGAACCTTGCTTGCTTCTTGGCGTCAGTAGAAACTTCCTCGGTTGCATATCGGGCGAGATTACCAAACTCCCTGCTATAGACATCCACAGAAAGTTGGCCTTGGGTGAAATTGCAAAATTCTTCACGCTTACGGTCCATGAGACCCTCCGGAATGTGATGTTCACGGAAAGCCTCGCTGAATTCAGCCCAAGTTGTGACATGGCCTGCTGGGCGCATAGCTCCATAATTCTCCCACCATAGACTGGCGGGGCCTTCAAGATGATATGCAGCAAAGGTGACCTTGTCAGCCTCAGCTACCAGCGCGGAACGCAGCTTGTGAGAGATACTACGAAGCCAGTCATCAGCGTCGAGAGGCTCGACGGAGTGGTGGAACGTGGGTGGATGCAATTTGATAAAATCACTGAGTGACACCACGTTAGCCCTCTGATGGTGTGCTGTGTTTTGTTCAATACGCTCCAACAAACGGTTTGTCTCCCGCTTGTTTCTCTCAGCTTCCATCATAACCTCGGCTAGTGAAGGAGGATGAGGCAGATTTGCATCCCTGGCTTCACTGCCCTCGGCCTGCTCTTGGGAAGCAGGGTTAGCGCGCGTGTTGACCATCCTAGGTAAACGAGACAATGATTTAGTCAGAATGATAAAATTCCGACATAGGATATAGAATGTAAGGAATAACTCGAAATGCAAGATGATCATCCGTATGACATGGTAGATACAGAAACTGCTTCTTTATTCCATCGTCATACACACCATACAGGTTTAGTACAAGACCAAGCAAAGTACTAAAACGGTGAAAAGAGGATTACATCTCATCGGAGGCATCTCAAGCTCCTATACATTATTTTTCTACACCTCCGGAAAGAGTACAAACTAGGTCATATCCCACGAGTCACGCAGGACGATAGACGACACAGCTAGTGCGAACTAGTGATACTACTACTAACTCAGACCGATCCGTAGTAGTCCTCGTAGAAGTCACCTCCATAGCCCGGAAGTTCAACATGATCATCCGGAAACAGACGGTCTCGCGGAGCTTGTGGACCATAGGGGCTAGGATGAGGCCTTGGACCAGCGAAGGGTGGCCTGCGGGAACCGCGAGGTGGGGTGATGCCTCCTACATCACGCCAAACCATCACGTCTGGCAGAGCAGATCTCACAGGATAGAGATCGCGCATATCTGAATATCCAGCTTGCACCGCCGGTGCGAACCGAGTCAAAGTGGCCCAGTGGTCAGCACGGGTATTGAAGAGCTCTAACCTTAAGGCCCGATTTTCACGGTCCTTATCCTCGAGCATCTCAGCAGTGGTGCGAGTCCGTGAATCCTCCTGAGTGGAATCAGCATAGATAGCCTGGAGATACCCTTGTGCCCCCGGAAGTGATCCTGGCATATACCGGAAGTCAGAGTCCCGAAATAACCCAGATCTGACTCGCATAATGGTCATCATAGAGTAGGCGGCATCCTGCACAGCCATCTCGATAGTAACCCCGAGTCCATAGGAGCAATGAAGAGGCTCAGTGGATCCAGGATAAGATGGAAATATCCTGACAGTGCAGAGATACTGGCTTTGATTAAAGTCTCGGAATTGCTCTTCGACCGTGTACTCAGGATACCAGCGGTATCCAGCCTCAGTCATTACCCTGACCAACTTAGCAGTATGGCCGGGTACGTCTAGGCATCGAGTCAGGCGAACCACTTGATTGAGGTCGCGAGTGGCCATCTGAAAGCACAATTGTAATGCAAAGGCATTAGAATTTCTAGCAAAGTTTCGGCAGCATAACAGCTGTAAATGCTCAAAAAGGATATTGAGACATTTGACAAAGGATTTCGTACACACTCAACATCATCATATCAAGTTCTGAAACCATTCCAACAACATGATGTGGTAGTAGAACTGAACTAGGCTTGTAATCATCAAACTTATAAGGTACTACTGATTAGTAACACGTGATCCTGATAGAGAGAACAGATCCTAATTCCTTAACCCCCGGTGGAAGAATGGACTGACTCAGATCAGAATGTCATAAGATATAAGGAGTAAAAAGAGCCTTACGTTCCATCCCACAAACAATTCCCCTACATATAACTAAAGAATTTCTAGACTCAACATCGACCAGTTTGGCTTGGAGAACCTACAGGCAGTCCGGCTCTGATGCCAACGCTGTCAGGACCCCGACCCGATGTCACATCGATCTAGCTGGTAACACCTCATATCACTTTGCGGCCTCACGCACGGTATCCCCACGGGTGTCGTCTTACCTTTTCCCGGGACCGTTTGCGCCTTTTGGCTCACGTATATGATAGTGTCGCTAGCATCCATATGATAAAGAGCCCGGGCTGACATGACTAGTCGTAAACCCAAAGTGGCACAGACTTACAGGGACAGGCATCCATGACCCAGCTTCGAACGTGTCGGTCATCAGCAAGTGGGTCCGGGCTGTAGCACTGGGCTAGCAGGACTCCGGTAAACCGGGCTGTAGCGGGCTAACAGGACTCCGGTACTCAATGCGTGACATTTCCCCGAAGGGACAGACACAAGAACGAAGAAGGACACATGCCGGCCAGCCTAAGTGTTCCAGAGCAGTAGCAAGCTACCATGGCTCAGCGGTAACACTAGGAGACATTTCCCGGTAAGAGAGGCTACTAAAGATAAACAACTAGATAGTCAGATCCCACACATACCAAGCATTTCAATCATACACACAATATGCTCGATATGTGCAAATACAACGAAGCATCACAACATGACTCTACGACACGAGTACTTTATTTAAGGCTCAGAGAGCCATACATAACATACACACAAAGGTACGGGTCTCACGACCCAACATACAAGTCATACAGTCATACAGGCCAACAGCGGAAGTAACTTGTCTGAGTACAGACAACTAGTAAAATAAAAGAGGCTTGGAAAGCCTAGCTATACTACGTGGTCCTTCACAAGCTCAGGGTCACCACCTGGGTCTTTAGCCTACTCGTTGATGTCAACGTCTACATAGAACCCATCAGAAGGGGTTGCAGCGTCTTCTGTAAAAATGTAGATTATAGCAACATGAGTACAAAGGTACTCAGCAAGACTTACATCAGATCCTACATACATGCATAGTATCAAGAAGGGTTGGTGGAGTTATTGCAGCAAGCCAGCTTTGACTCTTGGCTAGACTATCCTACGATACTCCAACTTGAAATGTTTTGCGCACACGAGTCCACTACTCACCACTTCAATACACTACCGAGGATCCACCTCCGTCTTCCTATGGAAGAGCCATCCTCGGCACTCACACTTATCTTGAGGCTTTTAGTAGTTTTCCATTTACTTGTCTATGAACTGTATAGGCAACCAAGTAGTCCTTTACCGCGGACGCGGCTATTCGAATAGATCATGTTAACCCTGCAGGGGTGTACTTCTTCATACACGCTCTCACCACTTACCGTCGCTTACACGACATGTACTCGGCAACCTTCAAGCGGAAGCCCAACGTGGGTGTCGGCCACGACCTACCTAATCACCTAAGCCTCCAGTCCAGGTTTATCGCCTATTCAGGTTCCATCCGCAGGGAGTCCGGCCGAGGTTTCCCATACGGCCCCGAACGATGTGAACAGGGTTCCCGAGATACCTAACGGGTATTCGGTACACCCGGCCACGTACCTACCGCATCACAGCCCACCCCTACAGTCAGCGCTGTCCACGGCCTCCAGTAGGCTACAAACACCAGAAACTACTTGCAACTCCTGGACGGAGAACTAGGGTGAATAAGAAGTCGAGAGGGTCCATTGGTTTCGGGCCCAATGCATGGTAGTAGCTGATTCTTAAATCACACATACAGATCTCAGTGCTTAAGGTCGGCTTCAATGAAACAACCCACCATGTACTCCTACATGGCCTCTCATCGATACCTTTACCAAATCGTGTTCATCACACCACTCTCATTACCGACATAATCATTTCACTCTAGCCCATCACCCAGATGAACCAGACCTGACACAACTCTAAGCATAGCAGGCATAGCAAGGTAGGAACAACACATACATATGGCTCAATCAACTCCTACACATGCTAGTGGGTTTCATCTAGTTACTGTGGCAATGACAGGTCATGCAGAGGAAATGGGTTCAACTACCGCAGCACACAGCAGTTGAATCGCGTTGTCTTAATGCAGTAAAAGAGAGCAGGAGCGAGAACATGGGATTGTATCGATATGATCAAATGGTTGGTTGCTTGCCTGATGGTTCGTTGCACGGATACGGTTCTTCGTTAGGGTAATCACGGTACTCCTCGGGAACAGATCCTGTCGCAAAGGATAACGATACACAGGCATCACCAAACAATGTGCAACAATATGATGCATGCATGAAACATGGCAATATGAGTGTGTTGGGCTAATGCAACTAAAGTCAGAAGTGTTTGAGCAAATTTGAATCAAAGATTCAAATTCCAAATTCAATTATGGCCTTTTAAAGTGCTTTTCCTTGTTCTGATTAAAACATCAATTTAACTTGTTTGATCATGCATGAAAATAGTACAGATGGGTAGATTGGATTTTTCTGATCATTTTTCATATATAATTTGTCCAATTTGGAGTTACAGAATAAAAGTTATGAATTATTGAAGTTTAACTAATATTCTGGAATTTCCTGATTTAATTTAAATCCAGAAATTCAATTACTGCGTCAGCCTGACATCACAGTGACATCAGCAGGTCAACAGGGCTGGCTCGGGTCAAACCTGACGTGTGGGGTCCACACGTCAGTGTCACAGGGGCTAATCCCGTGTTGACCCCAGGCTGGTTAGCTTTGACTAAGCCCTGGGGCCCACTTGTCAGCGTCAGTAGGTGGTGGATTAGTGGTTAATCAACTAGGCCACGTCAGCTCGCCGGAGTTCTGGCCGGCGGCGACCAACAGTGCGGCGGCGATAGTGGTTTTGGTCGTTTCGGCCACCAAATGGACGGCGGAGATCACCGGAGTGAAGCTGAGGGCGACCCGCGGCTCTTGGCGGAGTCCGTTGGGGTCGGGGTGGCCGGAATCGACGGCGGTGAGCTCGGCTGCGGCCGCCGGGGTTCGGTCGTGCACGGGAGTGGTGCTGGAGCTCGAAGTCGAGCAAAGTGAGGCGCTAGGGATGCTCTACTGGGTTCTGTGAACGCGTTGGACTCGCCGGGGTGACCAAATGGTCACCGGAGCTGCGTCGACGGCGAGCTCGGCGACGGCGGAGGTTCGGCCGTGGTGGGGATAGGGCCTAGGGGTCGGGAGAGAGCAGGGAAGAAGGGGGAAACGCTCCGGGGGCTCACCGCGGTTGCAGTGGCGTCGAAGCGGGCTCGGGGACGCGTCGGAGACGGCGAATTTGACGGCGACGATGATCGGAGCCCGAAGAGGGGAACGGCGACGTGGCGGCGATGCAGGGCTTCCGGGGACTCGTGGAGCGGTGGGGAGGAAGAGGTAGTTGTGGCGGAGCTTCTGAGCTACTCGGGGAAGCGAGGGGTGGTCGGAGTCAGTGGCTATGGCGAACGGCGGCGACGGTGTGCTTCGGCCGAGAGCGAGAGAGAGCGAGGGAGAAACGGGGGAGAGTGAGCGAGAGCAGGGGGGATCGGGACGGGCTGCGGACGTCGTCCACGCGGCCAGGAGGGCGTCGGCAAGCAGGAGGTGGCCGCGCGGCCGCGCGCGCGCGAGCACGCAGCAGCTTCGGGGCGTGGGGAGGAAGACGACGGGGAGCTACAGTGTTGGGCTGGGTCGGCTGCTAGCTGGGCCGGCCAGCTGGCTGGGCCGCACAGGTAAGTCTTTCCCCTTTCTTTTCTGTTTTCTGTTTTTATTTAATATATCTGCAACTTTGTTGAATTAAATAAAATACCTAGGCAACTCCAAAAATCACCAAACTACTCCTGGTCCATAGTTGGATTATTTCCAACATGAAACATTTTAGTTTGGAGATATTTGAGCATTTAAATATTTTATATTATTTTAAATGCCCAAATTCAAATATCTATGATTTAATTCAAAGACCCTAGGATGGCCTAGAAAAATGTGCACCACTTTTGTCAGAGGTTCTGAACCAAGGCTAAAATGGTGGACATTTTAGAAGGGCATTTCAGGTTCATTGAAAAATTATTTTAGTAACCCTAGTTGGTTTCAGAGGGGACTGGGGGTTCTGTCATCCCCATTTCAAGTTTCTGATGAAAGAGTAAACATGATGCAACACTCTAATGCATGGCTAGCTAGGGTGTGACAAAAGCGGTCCTTGGGAAGGTGTAGCCACACGAGGTCACCAATGTTGAAGACCATGGGGTGCTTGTTGATGTTGATGATGAGCTTGGTCGCAAGTTGTTGTACTTGGCACTCGATAGTATGTCTTGTATCTTCATGCAACTTCTTGAGATGAGTAACACGTGCACTTGCGTCCAAATTGATGCGCTCTTGGAGTGGTAGAGGGAGAATGTCCAATGGGGATAAAGTGTTGAATCCGTAGACGACCTCAAAGGGGGACTTGCCGGTTGTTGAGTGTCTTGCGCGGTTGTAGGCGAACTCGGCGATAGGTAGACACTCCTCCCACTCCTTGATGTTCTTCTTGATGAGTAATCGAAGTAGAGAGGAGAGTGTGCGGTTGGTCACCTCTATTTGGCCGTCGGTTTGTGGATGATACGTCGTGGAGAAGAGTAGCTTGATTCTGAGCTTGGCGCATAGGGTCTTCCAAAAGTAGCTAAGGAATTTGACGACGCGGTCCGAGATGATCGTCTTTGGCACTCCATGTAGACGCAATATTTCCCCACAAAAGAGATTAGCAACATGTGAAGCATCGCCTATCTTGTTGCAAGGAATAAAATGTGCCATCTTAGAGAAACAATCCACAACGACAAATACTTAATCCTTTCCATTTCGAGTTGATATGGTTGATATGGAATTGGGAGAGGCATGTAAAGGCCATGGGATTGAGCTTTAGACTTAGCTTTGCGACATGTAGAGCATCGGTTGGTGAAGTGGTTGATGTCGCGAAACATCTTGGGCCAATAGTAGTTCTTGGAGAGCATGGAGAGAGTCTTGTCGCGTCCAAAATGTCCCATTAAGCCTCCTCCATGAGATTCCTACAACAGCAACAAACGTATAGAAGACTCGGGGATGCAAAGCTTGTTAGCTCTCATAAGATATCCATCTTTGATGTAATAGCGTTCCCAAGATGTATGCGTCGAACATTTGGCATAAGGAGTAGCAAAAGTAGGATCATGCTCATAAAAGTCTTTTATGTGCTCAAAGCGAATGACATTCAACTCAAGTTGAGTAACAAGCATGCATATGCGGGAAAGGGGGTCCGCCGCAATGTTTTCCTTACCTTTGATGTACTTGATGATATAAGGAAAAGACTCAATAAATTCACTCCATTTATCATGAGGCTTGTTCAACTTGGTTTGGCCCTTAAGGTACTTGAGCGTTTCATGATCGGTATGAATGATGAATTCATGAGGGCGAAGATAGTGTTCCCCTTCATGCAAAATGCGGACTAAAGCATATACCTCTTTGTCATAGATGGGGTAATTGAGTTGCGCTCTGGAAAGTTTCTCACTAAAGTAAGCTATGGGGCGCTTCTCTTACGTTAACACCTCCTATACCATTACCACTAGCATCGCAATAAATCTCAAAAGCTTTGTCAAAGTTGGGTAATGCAAGCACGGAAGCATGAGTAAGCAAATTCTTAAGCTCATTGAAAGAGGTATCTTGGGATGATCCCCAAACAAAAGGTGCATTCTTCTTTCTCAAAGCATGTAAAGGAGAAGCAATGGTGCTAAAATATTTCACAAAGCAACGATAGAAACCCGCAAGGCCAAGAAAGCTACGCACTTGTTGCAAGTTGGTTGGTTGGGGCCAAGTCTTAATAGCATTGATCTTGGACTCATCTACATGAACACCCTTAGAAGATACAACAAAACCCAAGAAAACGAGCTTGTCCACGCCAAAAAGGCATTTCTCCATATTAGAATAGAGATGCTCTTTTCGAAGAGTTTGTAGAACGGTTCGGACATGGGTGACATGCTCTTTGAGAGACTTGCTAAAAACAAGGATATCATCGAAGTAGACCACAACAAACACACCAATGTAAGGGCGAAAGACATGATTCATAAGACGCATAAAAGTACCCGGTGCTTCCGATAGACCCATAGGCATGACTAACCACTCATACAAGCCAAACTTGGTTTTGAAAGCGGTTTTCCATTCATCACCCTCTTGTATGTGGATTTGATAGTAACCACTCTTAAGATCAATTTTTGAACAGATAGTGGCACCACTAGTTCATCAAGCATATCATCAAGGCATGGAATGGGGTACCTACAACGAACATTGATAGCATTGATAGGTCTACAATCAGAGCACATGCGAAAGCTACCGTCTCGTTTTGGCACAAGAATGACTGGGACGACACAAGGGCTCAAACTTTCACGCACATGTCCATGGTCTATGAGATGCTTTACTTGCCTTTGTATTTCTTTGGTTTCTTCGGGGTTGACGCGGTAGGGACCTTTGTTCGGTAGAGGTGCTCCGGGGATGAGGTCGATGCGGTGCTCGATGCCTCGTAGTGGAGGTAGTCCCGGAGGTAGCTCGTCGGGGAAAACATCTTCAAATTCCTACAAAAGAGAAGACAACACTAGAGGTAGAGCGTGAGAGGTGTTAGCTTGTGTTGCATTATCCTTGCACAAAAGGACGTAGTGTAGGACACTAGATGGGTTCTCACACACTCCTCTTATCTCACTTTTTGTGGAAAAGAGAACTAAGTTCTTCTTGTCTCTCATTGTGGAGGCACTCGATTTGGTCTTGTGGCGCTCACTCTCTTTTTGGTGGCTCTCTCTCTCACTATTCTCTCCATGATGGGTGGCTTGCTTCTCAGCGATCACTTGGCTTGGAGACCTAGGACTAAGTACGTACTCCTTTCCTTCATCTTGAAGATGTAGTGGTTCGTTTGGCCGTTGTGAATGACACCTCTATCAAATTGCCATGGGCGTCCAAGAAGAATGCGGCAAACGGTCATTGGAACGATGTCACACTCCAAAGTGTCTTCATAGGCGCCAATTTTGAAGGAGACGTGTACTCGATGCTCGACTTGGAGAGTGCCGGAGTCGCTAAGCCAATGAACTTTGTATGGATGTGGGTGCTTCGTCTTGGGCAATTGGAGCTTGGAGATAAGTTCTTCACTTGTGAGGATATGACAACTCCCTCCATCGACGATGACCTTGATGGATCTTCCATTTATGCCGACCTTTGTATGAAAGATGTGGCATCTTTGGTCTTCTTCTTGGTGATGTTGTAGAGTCAAGACCTTGGAGACAACAAGAGCGGGACTTGAATCTTCATCGCAAAAGACTTGTTCCTCTTCAGCGTTCACTTGCCGGTGCATGGCGACTTGCTCAAGGGCGTCCATTTCTCCTTCACTCATGGAGTCATAAGTGGCGTCGTCGTTGAGGATCATACTTTGCTTGTTGGTGCACTCATAGGACTTATGGCCTCGGCCTCTGCATGTGAAGCATTTGAAGGAACTCATCTTGACGGTCTCATCGGTTGGAGTGGATGATGATGAAGCTCTCGGCTTGAAGTTGCTTGTAGTAGGAGGATGAATTGGAGTTGACGAAGCTTTCTTGGAACTCGACTTGTCGAGGTTGCTTGTAGAAGGCATGGTAGACTGTGTTGGAGTCGTTGAAGCTTGGGTGTTGGAGAAGCCATATGACTTGGATGAGAACTAGGCATACTTGTAGTCGTCTTGCACATGACGTTCCACTTTGGTAGCTTGATGCACTAGCTCGATGAGGTTCGAGTATGGTTGGAAGCCGGCGATCTTCTTGATAGGATGGTTGAGTCCATTCAAGAAACGTGCCATTGTTTGCTCATCATCTTCCGTGACATTGGCTCTTATCATGGAAATCTCCATCTCCTTGTAGTACTCTTCAACTCTCTTGGTTCCTTGCTTGAGTAGTTGGAGTTTCTTGAAGAGGTCGCGGTTGTAGTAGGTAGGCACAAAGTGTGCTCTCATGACATCCTTCATTTGCGCCCAAGTAGTGATGGGTGGTTCATCTCTTGCCTATCGGCGCTCGATAACTTGTTCCCACCAAATGAGGACATAGTCTTGGAACTCAAGGGATACCATCGTGATCTTCTTCTCTTCTTCATAGTTGTGCAAGCGGAATATTTTGTCGACCTTCAGTGCCCATGAAAGGTACTCTTTGGGATAATTGCTTCCATTGAACTTGGGCATGGTGAACTTGAGCTTGCCGTAGCGTTGCTCTTCATTGTGTTGGGGTCGGGGATGATGACGTCCATGTTGTTGATGATTGTCAAGCTCGTGTTGTTCTTGGAGAAGAGGGTTGTCGACCTCATGTTGCTCTTGTCGTGGAGGATTCCCATTGTCTTCATGCACTTGATGAACTTGATGTTTTTGGCGAGCTTGTGGAGGAGCTTGTCGAGCTCGAGGAGGAACTTGACGATGCACGCGAGCTTGAAATCTTCATTCTTGAGCTTCTTCGCGAAGTGCTTCTTCATGTTAACGAGCTTGTCGGCATCGGTTGGCTATGGCGTGACTTGCATCTTGGAGGGCTTGTTGCGCCGCAAGTGCTTGAGCTTCACGGAGTTGTTGTTCTTGGCGTTGTGCCTCGGCATCTTGTGCAACTTGGTGTAGATGCATGCGCTCTTCCTCTTCATGTTGGCGTTGTCGTTCCCGTTCTCGTGCTAGCGCAAAAGCCTCTTGGGTTTGACATTGTCGATGCTCTTGAAAGTTGGTGACACATAGAGGATTCAGGCTTGCTTGATGATCGTTGCGCACGGCACGTCGAAGAGTGTTCGATGTCGGTGTACTTGAGCCGGAGAGGGTGAAGTTAGAGTGTCGACTTGAGCGAGTCCTTCTTGATGAAGACGAAGTGTAAGAAGAGCGGTTGAGCAACAAAGCGCAATTCTCGTCCATTCTTGCATCGTTCTCTTGCTTGTGATCATCGAGCTTGTGGTCGAAGTAGTCCCTTGTACGTTGCTCAAAGAGTCGCAAGTCGGCGGCGAGGTTGTCGATGCGTTCACTCATTGCTTGTTGCTCTTTATGCAAAGCGCGTTGAGCACCAAAGAGGTGGCTCTTGGTAACGTAGGAGTTCATGTCATCGTCGTGCTCAATGAAGAGTGGGTTGGTAGAAGTACTTGGCCTATCCATCATCCAAGATAAAAATGTGAGTGGTAGAAAGAGAAGAACGAATACCAAATGTACCTTGACCGAAGTTGAAAGTGGATCAGGGATAGCCAAATCCTCCTCTGCGGGTAACTTGACCGACGGGTTATGAAGGACATCAAGAAAAAGATTGGGCGGCAACGGTTTACGTTGAGAACCGAACCGGCTTAAGGCGTCCGCCGCTTCATTCTTTCTCCGGTCCACATGCTCAACCTAATAACCCTTGAAGTGACCAGCAATAACATACACCTCTTGTCGATAAGCCGCCATGAGTGGGTCTTTGGAGTCCCAAGTACCTGATACTTGTTGAGCTACCAAATCCGAGTCACCGAAGCACCTAACCTGGCTTAAGTTCATCTCCTTAGCCACTCGAAGACCATGGAGTAAGGCCTCATATTCCGCTGCATTGTCAGTGCAAGGAAACATTAAGCGGAGAACATACCAAAATTTATCACGTCGAGGGGAAGCTAGCACAACTCCAGCCCCCCGAGCCCTCCAATTGCCTGGACCCATCAAAGTGAATAGTCCAATATGTGTTATCTGGCTTTTTCCTCCCGCGTCTGCAAATCTGTCCAGTCATTGATGAAATCCACAAGTGCCTGGGACTTGATTTCCATACGAGCCATATATTTTAACCCGTTAGGTCCAAGCTTAAAGACCCACTTGGCAATCCGGCCAGTTGCTTCCCTGTTTTGGATTATATCTCCCAAAGGAGCAGAACTGACCACAGTGATGGGATGACCCTGAAAATACTGTCTAAGCTTCCGGCTCGCCATAAAAACTCCGTACACCAGCTTCTGCTAATGTGGGTATCTCTGCTTGGACTCAATGAGAACCTCACTGGTATAATAAACCGGCCGTTGAACCGGATATTCCTTGCCTGCCTCCTTTCTCTCTACCACAATAGCCACACTGACAGCCCTGTCATTGGTAGCCACATATAGCAACAATGGCTCTTTATCAATAGGAGCAGCAAGGACAGGTGGCTCGGCTAACTGCTTTTTCAAGTCCTCAAACACCGCATCAGCAGCATCACTCCAGACAAAATTGTCTGTCTTTTTCATCACCTGATATAGAGGGATAGCTTTCTCCCCCAAGCGGCTGATAAACCAGCTCAACGCTGCAATACGACCCGACAGACATTGAACATCATTGATACACGTTGTTTTAGCCAGAGAAGTAATTGCCTTAATCTTTTCCGGGTTAGCCTCAATACCCCTATTAGACACCAAAAAACCCAAGAGCTTGCCTGCCGGTACACCAAAGGCACACTTGGCCGGATTAAGCATCATCTTATAAATTCGGAGATTATCAAAAGTTTCCTTCAAATCATCTATCAACGCCTCCTCTTTCCTTGACTTCACAACAATACCATCCACATAAGCATGAACATTGCGCCCAATCTAAGTATGAAGACAATTCTGCACACAGCGCTGATAAGTCACCTGGGCACTCTTGAGCCCAAAAGGCATAGACACATAGCAGAAGGCTCCAAAGGGAGTTATAAAAGTTGTCTTCTCCTGGTCCTTAACTTCCATCTTGATCTGATGATAACCAGAATAAGCATCCAGAAAACTCAAATGCTCACAACCCGTTGTAGCATCCATAATCTGATCAATACGAGGGAGGGCGAAAGGATAAGTCAGACAAGCCTTGTTTAAATCTGTGTAGTCCACACACATGCGCCAAGTGCCATTCTTCTTAAGTACCAGCACCGAGTTAGCCAACCACTCAGGATGAAACACTTCAATGATAAACCCAGCTCCTAGGAGCCGGGCTACCTCCTCACCAATAGCCTTACACCTTTCTTCATTGAAGCGACGGAGAAACTGTTTGACCAGTTTAAACTTAGGATCAATATTAAGAGTGTGCTCAGTGAGTTCCCTCGGTACACCTGGCATGTCAGAAGGTTTCCATGCAAAGATGTCCCGGTTCTCACGGATGAACTCGATGAGCGCGCTTTCCTATTTCGGATCTAGATTAGCACTGATGCTAAACTACTTGGATGAATCGCCAGAACAAAATCAACTAACTTGGTTTCCTCAGCTGATTTAAACTTCAAGGCCGGATAATGCTCTGTAATTGGCTTTTTCAAAGAAGTCATATCCGCCGGATCAACATTGTCCTTATAAATTTTCAACTCCCCTGTTGCACAAACCGTGATGCGGAGCATCCCAAGGTCATCCCCATGGACCTACCATCGCCTCACCAAGTGCCTAGCGGATCCATGACACGAGCACGCACAAGAGCTCTCGAAACCGAGGTGACATCACTCCTCTCACGTTTCCACTTCGATGCACATGAGACATCGCTACTACCTCATACGGACACATTGCGCATACTTAGGTACCATGGAGAAGCTAAGGAGCAAGGAGAAGAAGAAGAGGAAGATGGACATGAAGACGGAGAAGAAAAATTGATGAAGAAGAAGCTATAGGCTCCGGACGACCGGCCAGGACCGGACGTCCGACGACCTCCAGGCTCCGGACGTCCGACACTTCCACACCCAAGATAAAACTATGGACTTCCCATGCTACACGGATGACCGACCCCGACCGGACATCCGACCAAAGACCACCCGAGCCGAATATACGGACGTCCGACAGGCACCGGATGTCCGGACCCTTTTGATCCTCCGGACGACCGGTGACTCCCGGATGTCCGACGCCTGTGCATTGTTTCGTGTTGGGCCGCAGCCCATGTACCCCTTCGCCCCCCTCTTTTGCACTAAGACTATATATACTCCACCTCGTCCAATTTTCGAGGGTTAGCAAAGGATTAACTCATATTTTGTGTGAGAGCTTTGCTCATCCACTTGGTTACCTTCTCCTCGGAGATTCGAGCCTCCATCGGAGAAGATCCCCCAAGCGGATTCAGGACCCCTTTTAGGGAAGAACTCAAGACCTCCTCACGGAGAAGACTGGTTACAATGTACCGTCCATTGTTGACTTTGGATCGTGTATCTTCCCCTTTGTACTCGAGGATCTAGCACATGTGTAACTTGTTCTTGTTAGTTTGAGTGTTCCTCGTGTGTTTCCCCTTGTGTTTTCCCTCATTTCCCTCCTCGTGTTCTTCGCATTCATCACGGGATCTGCTCCTTTCGTGAAAGATCGGCCGATCAGGGTTCTACCCTACATCATCTTTGTATCTAGAGCCACGTTGATCGCGATTTCGGAGCCTCCTCGTTGTGTTTCTAGCCTTGTTTTGTTGTTTTTCATCCTAATTAAAAAAATTCCCCACAAAAATAGCCCCAATTTTTTTTGTGATTTGTTCGTGTGTTGAGATTTTGTTGGTTTGGATCCATGGATTTGCTTTGTTTTAAGTGGATCTAGCTTTTCTCCCCTTTCCCCACCCTTTCGATCCACAAAATCCTCTGGATTTGACCATTTTCGTCATCACCATCACGAACACGTGAAGTTCATCCCGTGCCCGAATTTCACCTAGGCACCAGACGTCCAACCTAGCCCGGACGTCCGACGACCGAACGACCGACCAAGCCCAGACGTCCGACGAACCCTGACGAAACTGAATTTCTTTCAATTTTGCACCACCACCGCCCCACATTTCCGCATACGCACTCCTACCACCTATACACCATCACCACTTCCGCATACCACCACCATTGTTTATCCATTTCACACTCCGACACATGTTACCACCTCGAGCTTTGAGAATTTGAGTTGCAGTTCCGTATCCTTTTGTGTTTCGACTATCTAGGTACGGTTCGACATCAACAACAACGACCATCTCGACTACATCTTGGTATTTCAGTCAACCATTTTGACACCATACCGTAAGCAAGAACGGTAACCTCGTCTTGGTATTGGACATATTACTCTTGCCGTTACATTGATAGCCGTCATAGCCTTACTCCTTTGCGTTGCTTACCCATCGAGACTAGCCTTTGAGTATTACCGACAACGAGACTTGTTCACATTAGTGATCATACTTCCCATAGCATACATACACCATTGTTGCATATATTGGTATCGTCTCTTGTGTCACAAAGTTGTCATCGCATACACAATTGCTATCTTGGTTCGTCAAGCATTGCATGAGAAAAGAGCTCCAACATCAAAGAGCCAAACAAGATTTTAAGCAAAAAGGAAAGATAAGCAAAGAGCTTTTAAGCAAGAACCATAGCATCATACAACATTAAGATTGTCATACTTGATCATCTTGGATCATATCATCGAAACACCTTGCATAGAGATTACTTGGGATAGAAGTCGTTGCATTTTTGCTGAGTAGGTTGTGCACAAGTTCTTGTATCTGCGTATTGTGCAATCGTGCTAGCGTCTCTCTAGTGTTGTGCAACACGAGCATTTTTGTGGATTCCACATTTTGGCTCATCCTTGGTTGCACGACCCCACTTATCTTTTTGCGTGTGTGTTTCTGTGTACCTTATATGCTTGGTCTACTTATTACATTGCATCTTGCGAATCATTTCCAACATTATTGAAGCTCACTTACAATTGCATCAAATTTTGTGCCACCATAAGCTTTTACTGGTGTAGGTCTGAGAAACCGACAAGAGCTAGTACCAATTGTGCTATTTCCTTGTCCTACATTGGAGTGAGCATCGATCCACTTTCAACTTCGGTCAAGGTACATTTGGTATTCGTTCTTCTCTTTCTACCACTCACATTTTCTTGGAATGATGGATAGGCCAAGTACTTCTACCAACCCACTCTTCATTGAGCACAATGACGACATGAACTCCTATGTCACCAAGAGTCACCTCTTTGGTGCACAACGTGCTTTGCATCAAGAGCAACAAGCTATGAGTGAACGCATCGACAACCTCGCCGCCGACTTGCGACTCTCGGAGCAACGTACAAGGGACTACTTCGACCACAAGCTCGATGATCACAAGCAAGAGAATGACGCAAGTTTGGATGAGATTCATGCTTTGTTGCTCAACCGCTCTTCTTCCACTTCATCCTCGACAAGAAGGAGCCGTTCAAGTAGCCACTCCGACTTCACCCTCTTCGGCTCAAGTACACCGACATCAAACACTCTACGCTGTGCCGCGCGCAACGATCATCAAGCAAGCCTCAATCCTCTACGTGACACCGACTCTCAAGAGCTCCGACGACGTCAAACCCAAAAGGCTTTTGCGCTAGCATGAGAACGGCAACGACAACGCCAACATGAAGAGGAAGAGCGACCTCTTCTACACCAAGTTGCACAAGATGCCGAAGCGCAATGCCAAGAACAACAACTCCGTGAAGCTCAAGCACTTGCGGCGCAACAAGCCCTCCGAGATTCAAGTCGAGCTGTAGCCAACCGAGGCTGACAAGCTCGTGAACAAGAAGAAGCACTTCGCGAAGAAATTCAAGAATGAAGATTTCAAGCTCGCGTGCATTGTCAAGTTCCTCAAGTTCCTCCTCGAGCTCGACAAGCTCCTCCACAAGCTCGCCAAGAACATCAAGTTCATCAAGAGCATGACGACATTGGAAATCCTCCACGACAAGAGCAACATGAGGTTGACAACCCTCCTCACCAAGAGAGACACGATCTTGACAATCATCAACAACATGGACGTCATCATCCCCGACCCCAACACAATGAAGAGGAACGCTACGGCAAGCTCAAGTTCACAATGCCCAAGTTCAATGGAAGGAAAGATCCCGAAGAGTACCTTTCATGGGCATTGAAGGTCGACAAATTTTTTCGTTTGCACAACTACGACAAAGAGAAGAAGATCGCGATGGCATCCCTTGAATTCCAAGACTATGTCCTCATTTGGTGGGAACAAGTTATCGAGCGCCATGAGGCAAGAGGTGAACCACCCATCACTACTTGGGTGCAAATGAAGGATGTCATGGGAGCATGCTTTGTGCCTACCTACTACAACCGCGACCTCTTCAAGAAACTCCAACTACTCAAGCAAGGAACCAAGAGCGCTGAAGAGTACTACAAGGAGATGGAGATTGCCATGATACGAGCCAATGTCACGGAAGATGATGCGCAAACAATGGCATGCTTCTTGAATGGAGTCAACCACCCTATCAAGAAGATCACCGACTTCCAACCATACTAGAACCTCATCGAGCTAGTGCATCAAGCTACCAAAGCTGAACGCCAAGCGCAAGATTATTTCAAGTATGCCAAGTTCTCATCCAGGTCCTACGGTTTCTCCAACAACCAAGCTTCAAAAACAACGACTTCAACACCGTCTACCAAGCCTTCCACAAGCAACGTCGACAAGTCGATTTCCAAGAAAGCTCCGTCTACTCCAAGTCATCCTCCTACTACGAGCAACTTCAAGCCGAGAGCTTCATCATCCTCAACCCAAACCGATGAGACCATCAAGACGAGTTCCTTCAAGTGTTTCACTTGCGGAGGCCGAGGCCACAAGTCCTATGAGTGCACCAACAAGCGGACCATGATCCTCAACGACGACTACACTTATGACTCAATGAGTGAATGAGAAATGGACGCTCTTGAGCAAGTCGTCATGCACCGGCAAGTGAACGATGAAGACGAACAAGTCATTTGCGATGAAGATTCCAAGTCCCGCCCTTGTTGTCACCGAGGTCTTGACTCTCCAACATCACCAAGAAGAAGACCAATGATGCCACATTTTTCATACCAAGGCTGGCATCAATGGACGATCCATCAAGGTCATCATCGATGGAGGGAGTTGTCATAACCTTGCAAGTGAAGAACTTTGCTCCAAGCTCCAATTACCCAAGACGAAGCATCCACATCCATACAAAGTGCAATGGCTTAGCGACTCCGGCATTATCCAAGTCGAGCATCGAGTAAAAGTCTCTTTCAAATTGGCACCTACGAAGACAACTTGGAGTGTGACGTCGTTCCAATGACCGTTTGCCACCTTCTCCTTGGACGCCCATGGCAATTTGGTAGAGGAGTCATCCACAACGGCCGAACGAACCACTACATCTTTAAGATGAAGGGCAAGGAGTACGTCCTTCATCCAATGTCGCCAAGCCAAGTGATCGCCGACAAGCAAGCCACCCATCCTGGAGATCATAGTGAGAGAGCGAGCCACCAAAAAGAGAGTGAGCACCACAAGCCCAAATCGAACACCTCCACGATGAGCGAAAAGAAGAACTTAGTCCTATCTGCCACCAAAAGTGAGATAAGAGGAGTGTGTGAGAACCCATATAGTGTCCTACACTACGTCCTTGTGTGCAAGGACAATGCACCACAAACTAACACTTCTCACACTCTTCCTGTAGTGTTGTCATCTCTTTTGTAGGAATTTCATGATGTTTTCCTCGACGAGCTACCTCCGGGACTACCTCCACTACGAGGCATTGAGCACCGCATCAACCTCATCCCCGGAGCACCACTTCCGAACAAAGCTCCTTACTGCGTCAACCCCGAAGAAACCAAAGAAATACAAAGGCAAGTAAAGCATCTCGTAGACCATGGACATGTGTGTGAAAGTTTGAGCCCTTGTGCCGTTCCGGTCATTCTTGTGCCAAAACAAGATGGTAGTTTCGCATGTGCTCTGATTGTAGACCTATCAATGCTATCACCGGTCGTTATAGATATCCTATTCCACGCCTTGATGATATGCTTGATGAACTTAGTGGTGCCACTATCTTTTCCAAAATTGATCTTAAGAGTGGTTACTATCAGATCCGCATACATGAGGGTGATGAATGGAAAACCGCTTTCAAAACCAAGTTTGGGTTATATGAGTGGTTGTTCATGCCTATGGGTCTTTCGGAAGCACCGGGTACTTTTATGCGTCTTATGAATCATGTCTTTCGGCCTTACATAGGTATATTTTTTGTGGTCTACTTTGATGATATCCTTGTTTATAGCAAATCTCTTAGAGATCATGTCACCCATGTTCGAACCGTTTTGCAAACTCTTCGAAAAGAGCACCTCTATGCTAATATGGAGAAATGCCTTTTTGGCGTTGACAAGCTCGTTTTCTTAGGTCTTGTTGTTTCTTCTAAGGGTGTTCATGTTGATGAGTCCAAGATCAATTCTATTAAGACTTGGCCACAACCAACTAATTTGCAACAAGTCCGTAGCTTTCTTGGCCTTGTGGGTTTCTATCATCGCTTTGTGAAAGATTTTAGCACCATTGCTTCGCCTTTGCATTCTTTGAGCAAGAAGAATGCGCCTTTTGTTTGGGGACCATCCCAAGATACCGCTTTCAATGAGCTTAAGAATTTGCTTACTCATGCTCCCGTGCTTGCATTACCCAACTTTGACAAACCCTTTGAGATTCATTGCGATGCTAGTGGTAATGGCATAGTAGGTGTGTTAACGCAAGAGAAGCGCCCCATAGCTTACTCTAGTGAGAAACTCTCCGGCACGCAACTCAATTATCCCATCTATGACAAAGAGATCTATGCTTTAGTCCGCCTTTTGCATGAATGGGAACGCTATCTTCGCCCTCATGAGTTTATCATTCATACCGATCATGAAACACTCAAGTATCTTAAGGACCAAACCAAGTTGAACAAGTGTCATGCTAAACGGAGTGAATTTATTGAGTCTTTTCCTTATGTCATCAAGTACATTAAAGGTAAAGAAAACATTGTGGCGGATGCCCTTTCTCGCATATGCATGCTTGTCACACAACTTGAATTGGAGGTCATTGGCTTTGAGCATATCAAAGAACTGTATGAACATGATCCTACTTTTGCTACTCCTTATGCCAAGTGTTTGACGCTCACCTCTTGGGAACGCTATTACATCAAAGATGGATATCTTAAGAGAGCTAACAAACTTTGCATCCCCGAGTCTTCTCTTCGTTTGTTGCTTTTACAAGAATCTCAAGGAGGAGGCTTAATCGAACATTTTGGACACGACAAGACGTTCGCTACGCTCTGAAAGAACTACTATTGGCCCAAGATGTTTCGTGACGTCAATCGCTTCACCAACCGATGCTCTAGAGGTCGCAAAGCTAAGTCTGAAGGTCAATCTCATGGCCTTTATATGCCTCTACCAATTCCATATGAACCATGGGAAGACATTAGCATGGACTTTGTACTTGGTTTGCCTAGAACTCGAAATGGGAAGGATTCGGTATTTGTCGTTGTGGACCGTTTCTCAAAAATGGCACATTTCATCCCTTGCAACAAGACAGACGATGCTTCACATGTTGCGAATCTCTTTTGTAGGGAAATATTGCGTCTACACGGAGAGCCAAAGACGATCGTCTCGGACCGCGACGTCAAGTTCCTTAGCTACTTTTGGAAGACCCTATGCGCCAAGATTGGAATCAAGCTACTTTTCTCCACAGCGTATCATCCACAAACCGACGGCCAAACGGAAGTTACCAACCGCACACTATCCTCTCTACTTCGAGTACTCATCAAGAAGAACATCAAGGAGTGGGAGGAGTGCCTACCTATCGCCGAGTTCGCCTACAACCGAGCACAACACTCAACAACCGGCAAGTCCCAATTCGAGGTCGTCTATGGATTCAACCCTTTGTCCCCTTTGGACATTCTCCCTCTACCACTCCTAGAGCGCATCAATTTGGAGGCAAGTGCGCATGTGACACATCTCAACAAGGTACATGAAGATACAAGAAACACCATCGAGTGCCAAGTTCAATGCCTTGCGACCAAGCTCAACTTCAACAAGCAACCTATGGTCTTCAACATTGGTGATCTCGTGTGGCTACACCTTCGCAAGGACCGCTTTCCACAAGAACGCAAGTCCAAGCTTTGACCACGAGCGGATGGACCCTTCAAGGTGCTTTCACGCTACAATGACAACGCCTACAAGATCGACATTCCACGCGACAAGTACTCCGTGAGCGACATCTTCAACGTCAAAGATCTCTCTCCCTTCCATGGTGATGAAGAATTTGATCCGAGGACGGATCTTCCCCAAGGGAGGGGAGATGATGCGGAGCATCCCAAGGTCATCCCCATGGACCTACCATCGCCTCACCAAGTGCCTAGCGGACCCATGACACGAGCATGCGCAAGAGCTCTCGAAACCGAGGTGACATCACTCCTCTCATGTTTCCGCTTCGATGCACATGAGACATGGCTATTACCTCATACAGACACATTGTGCATACTCAGGTACCATGGAGAAGCTAAGGAGCAAGGACAAGAATAAGAAGAGGAAGATGGACATGAATACGGAGAAGAAGAAGTGATGAAGAAGAAGCTATAGGCTCCGGATGACCGGCCAGGACCGGACGTCTGACGACCTCCAGGCTCTGGACGTCCGACCCAGACCGGACGTCCGACACTTCCACACCCGAGCCAACTACGGACTTCCAATGCTCCACGGACGACCGACGCTCCTCGGACGACCGACCCCGACCGGACGTCCGACCGAAGACCACCCGAGCCGAGCCTCCGGATGACCGGTGACTCCCGGACGTCCGACGCCTGTGCACTGTTTCGTGTTGGGCCGCAGCCCATGTACCCCTTCGCCCCCCTCTTTTGCACTGAGACTATATATACTCCACCTCGTCCAAATTTCTAGAGTTAGCAAAGGATTAGCTCATATTTTGTGTGAGAGCTTTGCTCATCCACTTGGTTACCTTCTCCTCGGAGATTCGAGCCTCCACCGGAGAAGATCCCCCAAGCGGATTCAAGACCCCTTTTAGGGACGAACTCAAGACCTCCTCACGGAGAAGACCGGTTACCGTGTATCGTCTGTTGTTGACTTTGGATCGTGTATCTTCCCTTTTGTACTCGAGGATCTAGCACATGTGTAACTTGTTCTTGTTAGTTTGAGTGTTCCTCTTGTGTTTCCCCTTGTGTTTTCCCTCGTTTCCCTCCTCGTGTTCTTCGTGTTCATCGCGAGATCCGCTCCTTTCGTGAAAGATCGGCCGATCAGGGTTCTACCCTACATCAAAATGACTCAGCATAAGCCGCATCACCTTCTTCACATTCCAAAGCTATCTTTCGGCTCCCATGTACCATGATGGTCCCCTTATGACCTGGCATCTTGAGATGCAGATAAGCGTAACAGGGTCTTGCCATAAACTTAGCATAAGCCGGTCGTCCAAACAGGACATGATAATGGCTCTTGATTTTCACCACCTCGAAGGTTAACATCTCTGATCTAGAAACATGATCATCTCCAAAAGCAACTTCCAGGTCTATCATACCAACTGGATACGCCGACTTACCAGGCATCACTCCATGGAAAACAGTGTTTGACGGTTTAAGATTTTTATCCGTCAAACCCATACGACGGAAGGTGTCATAATAAAGGATATTAATGTTTCTCCCTCCGTCCATGAGCACCTTGGTGAACTTATACCCTCGAACCTGAGGCGCAACCACTAATGCCAGATGACCCGGATTATCAACCCGGGGCGGATGATCCTCTCAACTCCACACAATGGGCTGCTAAAACCAGCGCAAGTGACGGGGTACTGCCGGTTCAACGGAGTTCACTGCCCTCTTATGAAGCTTCTGATCCCGCTTACACAAACTCATGGTGAAGACGTGATACTGTCCACTATTTAATTGTTTCATGTTACTTTGATATCCAGACTGCTGCTGCTGATTCCCCTGACCGGACTGTTGATGGTAGCCGCCCTGATTGCCTTGATTGCCTTGATAACCTTGATGACCCTGGAACCCGGAGCCTGAACCGCCACCACCGTAACTCGGACCCAGTGAACCGGATCCTGGACCGCCTCCCGGTCCATGGTTAGTTTGAAAAATATTTGAATTCTTGAACTCCCTCATGATGTAACAATCCTTCCAAAGATGAGTAGACGGTCTTTGACGTGTACGATGCTTCGGGCAGGACTGATTCAACATATGCTCAAGATTAACGCCTGATCCTCCGGTCTGCGGGGGCGGTCTGCCCTTATGTCCCTGGCCGTTATTCTGCGCATTGGTATTTGCCACAAAATCCAGGTTGCTATCAGCCTTGCGCTTACCATTACCTCCCTGATTCACCGCCGGGTTATGCTGGTGCCCTTTGGTGCTGCTGCTCTTCTTTCCCTTCCCCAGCTTGTCATCATCAGACTCGGGATCTTTGGTACTATCAGAGTCATCGTACTTAACCAGAGCAGCCATAAGTGTACCCATGTCATTGAAGTGACGTTTGAGCCGCCCTAATTTCTGCTTGAGGGGTGTAAAACGACAATTTTTCTCTAACGTCAAGGCTGTTGAATCGGCATTGATCCGGTCTAACAAGTGCAGTATCGTTGAAACCCGGCGCACCCAATGGGTTGTTGATTCTCCGTCTTCCTGGACACAGGAGGCCAAATCCACAATTGACATGGGCTGCTTACACGTGTCCTTGAAATTCTAGATAAACCGGGCTTTTAACTTGGCCCATGACCCAATGGAGTGATCCGGTAATCCCTTCAACCAAGTACGAGCCGTTCCTTCTAACATCATGGTAAAATACTTAGCACATGCAGCCTCGTCAACATCCAACAGTTCCATCGCCATCTCATAATTCTAAATCCATGATTCAGGAGGTAAATCGGTCGTGTAGTTGGGTACCTTATGGGGACCTTTGAAATCCTTGGGCAACCGTATGTTACGCAAAGCCGGGGTCAAACACGGCACACCCAAAGACCTGAAAGTTACTCCTATCTCGACCTAAGCCGTCGGATGAACCGGAGAAGGCTGACGGGCTGCGTACTGCGCCACTAACTCGGCCTCTCGACGTGCTCTCCCTTGGTCCACCATGTTCTGAGCATCGGCACCACCGCCTGCCGGGTTATGGCCACGAGGTGGATTATGATTCCACACACTGCTGGACACGGCCGGCTCATCAATATGTCTGCTGTAACTTCGGCTCGGACAGGGGGTGGAATGAATCCTCTCACGGCTGTATGAATAAGCCTGCTGCTGAGCCAAGGCTGCCTGAAGGAGCTCTCTAGCCCGTCGCATCTCAACTGCTACTGGGAACTCGCCTTCGACTGGGAGAGCCGCCAAACATGAAGCGGTGACGACCAAGTTATCCAAGGGGTTAGAGTAATGACCCGGCGGTGTCGGCACATGATGCGGCGTCGGTGCATGCTGCGGCGGGTTATCACCCTGACAAGGCGGATCCATCGTGCGCGGTTGAACCGGTGGCCCTGTTCCTGGTGCTTCAGTCCGGTTTATCGCTGGCTGGTTACTAGTCCCTGCTCTGGGCATGTTGAAGAGGTTTCTCGGCTCGTAAACCGAAGGTAGGCAGGTCTGATGCCTTCTCCTCATGACATCATTCGACGCGTTCTGATCTGGCATAAGCCGGAATGATTCTGATTGAACCCGCTGCGCCTGAGCCCCAACTCGGCCCGCATCGTGGCCATCCTTATACCCTCGGCTGCCAGCTCTTCCTTGGCTTGAGTTATCTTGTCTCTCACCTTGGCAATTTCCGCATTATGTTCATCCTGGTTTGCCGCACTAACCTCGATCGTCATCATTGTTGCTAAAGCGTCAAGTAAACCGAACAAGACTTGAGCTGACGGGTGCGCAGGGCCTCCTACCCCGGCTGCTGTTGCCGCTGCTGACCCGAAGATTAACACCACAACATTTGAAGAATTATGCCCTGGCTGTGTACCGGCCATAAAGATTGCCACCCAGTTCAGTGGTTCGTGTGGATCCGGAATACTATTGCCATCGGAATAGCCCCCAAGTTGGCCGTCTTGCAGCTGGTATAATGACTCGGTCTCTCCAGTAGATGACTCGCCATCGGAGTAAACGACTGTTTCACCATCAGATACCGATCTACCCTCAGATTCTGCCCCGTGGACGACTCCCATGAAGGCATGCTTCATGACAGGCTGAACCGGGGCGGGTCTCGCACACTGAGCCGTCTCGATGATGTCGGTGCAGATGTCCGACTCAGGGCCCGATTCGCCGATCTTGCCGATGAAGACGTGAATTCCGTCGAAGGGGACCCGGTACCCATACTCAATGGAGCCGGCCTCGGGGGCCCCAGCCTGCATTGTCGATGTAGAGCTTGCCACGGCGACTCTTGGTCATCCAGCCCACGACATATCCCTTTAGCCCTTCGAAGCTTCCCTTCAAGAACTCGAAACCATCATGCGATAGCCCCACGGTGGGCGCCAACTATCGTGGAAACGTCACGGCAGATGTCCTAGTGTGAGGACTTAGTCATGGAGCCATCGCATTGAGGTTAGCTTAAAGGGGTTAAACAGGACAAAGGACACGGGAGTTTATACTGGTTCGTCCCCTTATGATGAAGTAAAAGCCTAGTCCTGTTTGTAGTTAGTACTGCTGGGGTTTCGATGAACGAGGAGCGAATACGCTTGACCCAGCTCTCGATCTCTTGTTTCTTGTCCCTAAAACGCCGTCGGGTCGTCCCCTTATATACACAGGTCGATGCCCGGCGGTTTACAGAGTCCCGGCCGGCTCATAAACATGTCCAGCTCGGTTTCTACCTTTTCTTATCTTACGACACAAGTTATACATCTTAGGGTGGTTTATCTCTATGGGCCATAATCCGCCTTTGGGCCTTGGGCCTTCTTGTTAACTCTCCTTCATAAAGTGTCGTACTCCTTGTCCTCGTGGGCTTTGATAGGAACAACTTACTATGAGTATAACCTGGCCCCTCCTAGGAGCTTTATACTCAATAGTTATATCCCCAACAGCTACTGATAAGTAGTAGCAGCGCTTTATTATAAAAAACGCTACTACTATGCTACTATCTATAAGCATTTTCCTTGTATTGAGGTGCTAGTTCTCCTAGTGCATTTACTGTCATCTAACCCTGTCATCCAAACACCTCTTTGGATGGAGTTAGTTCACGGTTAGTCATGAGCTAGAAACTAACTCTAACCTCTAGCTAAGTTGAGTATCCAAACAGGGCTATGTTGTTGTTGTTGTTGTTGCTACTACTCTTCTACGTATATCTAGACATCATCAGAACATTAAGGTAACACTCTTCCTTGTTGCTATGTAGCCTAGGATTGCATATTTAGACATTAAGTACAGTGCATGTTGCTACACAGCCTCAGATATATTACATATGGCCCTAGTTAACCTAACGATAAATGGGTTACCGATATATTCAGTTAAAAGTCCGATTCACCGATTAGTCCCTTATCAGCCCCCAGACTATATGGTACCAGCTCCCGATATCCTGAACAGTGAGTATATATAAGCCATGGGATGAAACTAACCTTGATGGAAAACAACAGTCATTCCCAAAATTGTCTTGTGTAGGTACATAGAGAGGCATGTTAAGCACAACAGGCTAAACATCAACCAAATATATACATGGAAGACAAAATATTCTCCAAAAGAAAGCTTCAGTGTGCAGGTTTAAGCATGCTAGTAAAGCAAAACAAGTGGAAAGGTATGTTAACTGCAACATGCCTAACATTTAACAACAAGCAAACATAGTCATTCAAACTGGTATTGTGCCGGTCTAAGTACACTGGTTATTGTAAAATAAAAATGGAAAGGCGTGTTAACTACAAGATGCAGCAACCAAATGTAGTCATTCATAGTGGTATTGTTGAAACTGGTATTGATGAAATTGAACTGCATAGTTCATACTTGCACATATAGAACATCATGTTGTGAATAACTAGAATAAACAAGGCATACTATGAACAACCAAAGATAGCATTTGAAACTAGACATATGCTAACTACAAACAACCAAACAATAAAAAAACTTAAAAAGAGGCAAATGCTAGCTATAATATGCTTAACATCAAGCAAATATATGCATTCCTATCGATATGTTTAAAACTGGATTAATTGATGAAATGTACTGCATAGTAAATAATTGCACATATAGAGCATCACATTGTGAACAACAGAAATAAACATGGCATACTGCAAACAACCAAATATAGCAATTAAAACTAGACATATTCTCACTACACTACAAAAGGGACTCGACAAAACAAATCATGGATAAGATCACGGACATGACGAGGAGTCTCGAAATGGTCGATAGGTAAAGATTCATATATTGTAAGGTTATAT
Source organism: Triticum aestivum (assembly GCF_018294505.1). Taxonomy (NCBI): domain Eukaryota; kingdom Viridiplantae; phylum Streptophyta; class Magnoliopsida; order Poales; family Poaceae; genus Triticum; species Triticum aestivum. Next base: position 233,899,394 of record NC_057806.1, on the reverse strand, counting down.
TCGGACATCGAAATGGTTCTGACTGATTCAGGTATTTTATCGAAGTACGGAGGGGTTACCGGAACCCCCTGGGGGAAATCATGGGCCTCATGGGCCATGGGAGAGAAGAGGGGACAACCCACAAGGGGGAGGCGCGCGCCCCCCAAGCAGAGTCCGAATAGGAAGGGGAGGGGGCGCGGCCCCCCTTTCCCTCTTCCTCTCCTCTCCTTCCCTCTTTCCCCCTCCATTGGAAGTTAAAGGTGGGGGGCCGAATCCTACTTGGACTAGGAGTCCAAATAGGACTCCCCCTTGGTGCGCCCCGCCTAGGCCATCGGCCTCCTCCTCCCCCTTTATATAAGGGGGGTGGGGGCACCCCAAAGGCACACCAAGATTTCTCTTAGCCATGTGTCGTGCCCCCTCAACAGTTTACTCCTCCGGTCATAGCGTCTTAGTGGTTAGGCGATACCCTGCGCGGATCACATCACCATCACCACGCCGTCGTGCTGTCGGAACTCTCCCTCGACCCTCTACTGGATCAAGAGCTCGAGGGACATCATCAAGCTGAACATGTGCTAAACACGGAGGTGACGTACGTTCAGTACTTGGATCGGTTGGATCATGAAGACGTTCGACTACATCAACCGCGTTAACCTAACGCTTCCGTTTTCGGTCTACGAGGGTACATGGACACACTCTCCCCGTCTCGTTGCTATACATCTCCTAGATAGATCTTGCATGATTGTAGGAATTTTTTTGAAATTGCATGCTGTGTTTCCCAACAGTGGCATCCAAGCCAGGTCTATGCGTAGATGATATACACGAGTAGAAGACAAAGAGTTGTGCGCGATAATAGTCATACTGCTTACCGCCAACGTCTTACTTTGATTCGACAGTATTATTGGATGAAGCGGCCCGGACCGACATTACATGACCGCGCTCATGAGACTGGTTCTACCGACGTGCTTTGCGCACAGGTGGCTAGTGGGTGTCTGTGTCTCCAACTTTAGTTGGATTGAGTTTGACTACGCCCGGTCCTTGTTGAAGGTTAAAACAGCACACTTGATGAAAAATCGTTGTGGTTTTGATGCGTAGGTAAGAACAGTTCTTGCTAGAAGCCCATAGCAGCCACATAAAACTTGCAACAACAAAGTAGAGGACGTCTGACTTGTTTTTGTAGGGCATGTTGTGATGTGATATGGTCAACACGTGATGAGATATAAATTATTGTATGAGATGATCATGTTTTGTAAAAGTTATCGGCAACTGGCAGGAGGCTTATGGTTGTCGGTTTATTGTATGAAATGCAATCGTCGTGTAATTTCTTTACTTTATCACTAAGCGGTAGCGATAGTCGTAGTAGCAATAGTTGGCGAGACAACAACGACGCTACGATGGAGATCAAGGTGTCAAGACGGTGATGATGCAGATCATGAAGGTGCTTTGGAGATGGAGATCAAAGGCACAAGATGATGATGGCCATATCATGTCACATATTTTTATTGCATGTGATGTTTATCCTTTATGCATCTTATTTTGCTTAGTACGGCGGTAGCATTATAAGATGATGACACCACGTGATGATCGGGTGTGATAAGCTCTATGTTTACATACAATGTGTGCAAGCCAGTTTTGCACGTGTAGAATATTTGGGTTAAACTTGACGAGCCTAGCATATGCAGATATGGCCTCGGAACACTGAGACCGAAAGGTCGAACGTGAATCATATAGTAGATATGATCAACATAGTGATGTTCACCATTGAAAACTACTCCATCTCACATGATGATCGGACATGGTTTAGTTGATATGGATCACGTGATCATGTAGATGACTAGAGGGATGTCTATCTAAGTGGGAGTTATTTAGTAATATGATTAATTGAACTTTAATGATAGTTTTTACATATCTATGTTGTTGTAGATCAATGGCCCGTGCTACCGTTCCCTTGAATTTTAATGCATTCCTGGAGAAAGCTAAGTTGAAAGATGATGGTAGCAACTACACGGCTGGGTCCGTAACTTGAGGATTATCCTCAATGATGCACAGAAGAATTACGTCCTGGAAGCACCGCTAAGTGCAAAACCCGCTGCAGGAGCAACTCCGGACATTATGAACGTCTGGTAGAGCAAAGCTAATGACTACTCGATAGTTGAGTGTGCAATACTTTATGGCTTAGAATCCGGATTTCAAAGACATTTTGAATGTCATGGAGCATATGAGATGTTCAAGGAGTTGAAGTTAATATTTTAAGCAAATGCCTGAGTTCAGAGATATGAAGTCTCCAACAAGTTCTATAGCTACAAGATGGAGGAGAATAGTTCTGTCAGTGAACACATACTCATAATGTCTGGGTACCATAACCACTTGACTCAGCTGTGAGTTAATCTTCCTGATGATAGTGTCATTGACAGAGTTCTTCAATCACTGCCACCAAGATATAAAGGCTTCGTGATGAACTATAATAGGCAAGGGATGGAAAAGACAATTCCCGAGCTCTTCGTGATGCTAAACGCTATGGAGGTAGAAATCAAGAAGGAGCATTAAGTGTTGATGGTTAACAAGACCACTAGTTTCAAGAAAAAGGGCAAAGGGAAGAAGGGGAACTTCAAGAAGAATAGTAAGCAAGTTGCTACTCCCAGGAAGAGCCCAAGTCTGGACCTAAGCCTGAAACTGAGTGCTTCTACTACAAAGGGACTGGTCACTTGAAGCAGAACTGCCCCAAGTATTTGACGGATAAGAAGGATGGCAAAGTGAAAGGTATATTTGATATACATGTTATTGATGTGTACCTTACTAATGCTCGTAAGAGCGCCTGGGTATTTGATACTGGTTCTGGTGCTCATATTTGCAACTCGAAATAGGGGCTACTGATTAAACGAAGATTGGCTAAGGATGAGGTGACGATGCATGTCGGAAATGGTTCCAAAGTCGATGTGATCGCCGTCGGCACGCTACCTCTACTTCTACCGTCAGGATTAGTTTTAGACCTAAATAATTGTTATTTGGTGCCAGCGTTGAGCATGAACATTATATCTGGATCTCGTTTGATGCGAGACGGTTATTCATTTAAATCAGAAAATAATGGTTGTTCTATTATATGAGTAATATTAATATCTTTTGTGGTCATGCACCCTTGATGAGTAGTCTATTTTTGTTGAATCTCGATTGTAGTGATACACATATTCATAATATTGAAGCCAAAAGATGCAAAGTTAATAATGATAGTGCAACTTATTTGTGGCGCTACATTTTAGGTCATATTGGTGTTGATGGGCTTTTGGAATCACTTGATTATGAATCACTTGATGCTTGCGAACCATGCCTCATGGGCAAGATGACTAAGACTCCGTTCTCCGGAACAATGGAGCGAGCAACTGACTTATTGGAAATAATACTTACTGATGTATGCGGTCCAATGAGTGTTGAGGCTCGCGGCAGGTATCGTTATTTTCTGACCTTCACAGATGATTTGAGAAGATATGGCTATATCTACTTAATGAAACATAAGTCTGAAACATTTGAAAAGTTCAAAGAATTTCAGAGTGAAGTGGAAAATCATCGTAACAAGAAAATAAACTTTCTACGATCTGATCATGGAGGAGAATATTTGAGTTACGAGTTTGGTCTTCATTTGAAACAATGTGGAATAGTTTAGCAACTTACTCCACCTGGAACACCACAGCGTAATGGTGTGTCCGAACGTCGTAATTGTACTTTATTAGATATGGTGCGATCTATGATGTCTCCTACTGATTTACCGCTATCGTTTTGGGGTTATGCTTTAGAGACGGCTGCATTCACGTTAAATAGGGCACCATCTAAATATGTTGAGACGACACCATATGAACTATGGTTTGGCAAGAAACCTAAGTTGTCGTTTCTTAAAGTTTGGGGCTGCGATGCTTATGTGAAAAAGCTTCAACCTGATACGCTCGAACCCAAATTGGAGAAATGTGTCCTCATAGGATACCCAAAGGAGACTGTCGGGTACACCTTCTATCACAGATCCGAAGGCAAGATATTCATTGCTAATAATGGATCCTTTCTAGAGAAGGAGTTTCTCTCGAAAGAAGCGAGTGGGAGGAAAGTAGAACTTGATGAGGTAATTATACCTTCTCCGGAATTGGAAAGTAGTTCATCATAGAAATCAGTTCCAGTGATTCCTGCACCAATTAGTGAGGAAGCTAATGATGATGATCATGAAACTTCATATCAAGTTACTACCGAACCTCATAGGTCAACCAGAGTACAATCCACACCAGAGTGGTACAATAATCCTGTTCTGGAAGTCATGTTACTAGACCATGATGAACCTACGAACTATGAGGAAGCGATGATGAGCCCAGTTTCCGCGAAATGGCTTGAGTCCATGAAATCTAAGATGGGGTCCATGTGTGAGAACAAAGTGTGGGATTTGGTTGACTTGCCCGATGATCGGCAAGCCATAGAGAATAAATGGATCTTCAAGAAGAAGACTGACGCTGACGGTAATGTTATTGTCTACAAAGCTCGACTTATTGAGAAAGGTTTTTGAAAAGTTCAAGGAGTTGACTACGATGAGACCTTCTCACCCGTAGCGATGCTTAAGTTTGTCCAAATCATGCTAGCAGTTGCCGCATTTTATGATTATAAAATATGGCAAATGGATGTCAAAACTGCATTCCTTAATGGATATCTTAAAGAAGAGTTGTATATGATGCAACCAGAAGATTTTGTCAATCCAAAAGGTGCTAACAAAGTGTGCAAGCTGTAGCGATCCATTTATGGACTGGTGCAAGCCTCTCAGAGTTGGAATATACGCTTTGATAGTGTGATCAAAGCATATGGTTTTATACTGACTTTTGGAGAAGCCTATATTTATAAGAAAGTGAGTGGGAGCTCTGCAGCATTTCTAATATTATATGTGGATGACATATTCTTGATTGGAAATAATACAAAATTTCTGGATAGCATAAAAGGATACTTGAAAAAACAATTCAATGAAAGACCTTGGTGAAGCTGCTTATACATTGGGAATCAAGATCTATAGAGATAGATCAAGATGCTTAATTGGACTTTCACAAAGCACATACCTTGATAAAGTTTTGAAGAAGTTCAAAACGGATCAGTCAAAGAAAGGGTTCTTGCCTGTGTTACAAGGTGTCAAGTTGAGTCAGACTCAATGCCCGACCACTGCAGAAGATAGAGAGCAAATGAAAATCATTCCCTATGCCTCAGCCATAGGTTCTATCATGTATGCAATGTTGTGTACCAGACTTGATGTGTGCCTTGCTATAAGTTTAGCAGGGAGGTACCAAAGTAATCCAGGAGTGGATCACTGGACATCGGTCAAGAACATCCTGAAATACCTGAAAAGGACTAAGGATATGTTTCTCGTTTATGGAGGTGACAAAGAGCTTGTCTTAAATAGTTACGTCGATGCAAGCTTTGACACTGATCCCGATGACTCTAAGTCACAAACCGAATACGTATTTATATTGAATGGTGGAGCTGTCAGTTGGTGCAGTTCCAAGAAGAGCGTCGTGACGGGATCTACGTGTGAAGCGGTGTACATAGCTACTTCAGAAGTAGCAAATGAAGGACTCTGGATGAAGGAGTTCATATCCGATCTAGGTGTAATACCTAGTACATCGCGTCCAGTGAAAATCTTTTGTGACAATACTGGAGCAATAGTCTTGGCGAAGGAATCCATATTTCACAAGAGAACCAAACACATCAAGAGACGCTTCAATTCCATCCACGATCAAGTCAAGGAGGGAAACATAGAGATTTGCAAGATACATACGGATTTGAATATTGCAAACTTGTTGACTAAGCCTCTCTCATCAGCAAAACATGATCAGCACCAAGACTCCATGGGTGTTAGAATCGTTACTATATAATCTAGATTATTGACTCTAGTGCAAGTGGGAGACTGAAGGAAATATGCCCTAGAGGCAATAATAAAGTTGTTATTTATATTTCCTTATATCATGATAAATGTTTATTATTCATGCTAGAATTGTATTAACAGGAAACTTAGTACATGTGTGAATACATAGATAAAACAGAGTGTCCCTAGTATGCCTCTACTTGACTAGCTCGTTAATCAAAGATGGTTAATTTTCCTGACCATGGATGTGTATTGTCATTTGATGAATGGGATCACATCATTAGAGAATGATCTGATGGACAAGACCCATCCATTAGCTTAGCATAATGATCGTTTAGTTTTATTGCTATTGCTTTCTTCATGACTTACATATTCCTCTGACTATGAGATTATGCAACTCCCGAATACCGGAGAAACACCTTGTGTGCTATCAAACGTCACAATTTAACTGGGTGATTATAAAGATGATCTACAGGTGTCTCCGAAGGTGTTTGTTGAGTTGGCATAGATCAAGATTCGGATTTGTCAATCCGCGTACCGGAGAGGTATCTCTGGGACCTCTCTGTAATACACATCACTATAAGCCTTGCAAGCAATGTGACTAATGAGTTAGTTGCGGGATGATGCATTACGGAACGAGCAAAAAGACTTGCCGGTAACGAGATTGAAGTAGGTATGAGGATACCGACGATCGAATCTCGGGAAAGTAACATACCGATGGCAAAGGGAATAACGTATGTTGTTATGCGGTTTGACCGATAAAGATCTTTGTAGAATATGTAGGAGCCAATATGTGCGTCTAGGTTCCGCTATTGGTTATTGACTGGAGATGTGTCTCAGTCATGTCTACATACTTCTCGAACCCATAGGGTCCGCACGCTTAACGTTCGATGACGATTTGTATTATGAGTTATGTGTTTTGGTGGCCGGGGTTTGTTTGGAGTCCCGGATAAGATCACGGACATGACGAGGAGTCTCGAAAAGGTCAAGAGGTAAAGATTCATATATTGTAAGGTCATATTCAGACATCGGAATGGTTCCGTGTGATTCGGGTATTTTATCGGAATACCGAGGGGTTATTGGAACCCCCCGAGGGAAATCATGGGCCATGGGAGAGAAGAGGGGAGAGCCCATAATGCGGAGGCCCCCCCAAGGGGAGTCCGAATAGGAAGGGGAGGGGCGCGGCCCCCCTTTCCCTCTTCCTCTCCTATCCATCCCTCTTTCCCCCTCTGTTGGAAGGAAAATGTGGGGGAGCTGAATCCTACTTGGACTAGGAGTCCAATTAGGACTCTCCCTTGGCGTGCCCCTCCTAGGCCGCCAGCCTCCTCCTCCCCCTTTATATACAGGGGCGAGGGGCACCCCAAAGGCACACCAAGATTTCTCTTAGCCGTGTGCGGTGCCCCCCTCCACAGTTTACTCCTCCGGTCATAGCGTCATAGTGGTTAGGCGAAGCCCTGTGCGGATCACATCACCATCACCACTCCGTCGTGCTGTCAGAACTCTCCCTTGACCCTCTACTAGATCAAGAGCTCGAGGTACGTCATCAAGTTGAACATGTGCTGAACACGGAGGTGCCATATGTTCGGTACTTGGATCGGTTGGATCGTGAAGATGTTCGACTACATCAACCGTGTTAACCTAACGCTTTCGCTTTTGGTCTATGAGTGTACGTGGACACACTCTCCCCGTCTCGTTGCTATGCATCTCCTGGATAGATCTTGTGTGATCGTAGGAAATTTTTTGAAATTGTATGCTACGTTTCCCAACAGCTTCAGGGTCGTGCCGGCAGATGAGATGAGATGTGGGATCGAAATATGTACTCTTGAGTATGCTTAATGACAGTTAAACTATGCTTGTGTGCACTTATTATCTATGTGTGAGTATGTTTAACCTATGTTTACTTATGTCTAAATGTGGGATATGGATGCAATCAATTCGGTTGATGGAATCTACCTCCGTCCTGGTTTATTGGTCCCCTTTATAATTTGTGTTAAATTTTGACCAAAGATTTAACTGACAAAATGTTAGTCCAGGTCAGCAAAAATTATATCGTTGGATGCGTATTTGAACATAGTGTTCAATGATATAGTTTTTGGTGACATGCATAAACATTTGTTAGTTAAATATTTGGTCAAAATTTGGTACAAATTACAAAGGGGACCAATAAACAAGGACGGAGGTAGTACGTTAATCACACACAGTTCCCAAAATTGGAACCGTGTGCAATGACTTTCATTTTGCATGTTGCGTCAATCACACGGGGTTGGCTCTAGCAAATCGTTGCCTCCAAAATTCTTTGTGGGACAGAAAACCCTCACCACGCAATTCGAAAAAGAAAAAAGAAAACCCTCACCATCCCCACATCACAAAAACCCTCACCCCGCCCGCCACCCCCTCCAGTCCCCATTCACACCCGCACAAGCTCCTCCGCATCTATGCATGGTAGCGCCTATCACGGCGGCAACCACTTAGCTCGACGCCTGCCGCTTCCGCTAGGCTGTCGGCATACCCCGCCGCATTTCGCCACTTCCGCTTGCTGCAGCCTATCGCCATCGACTTTCTCGACGCTGCTCGTGGTCGACCCAGCTCCGCTCGGTTGGGGAATCCGTCGTACTGAGGGTTCTTTCTCATGGACAACAATGTAACTAATTTAATGAGATATTATCTCATCTCTTATCTCAGTTCATCTGCCTCCTTTAATCACCAGGCTGAAATAGCCGTGAATTCATTTTTATTCGATCAAATTTGAGGGTTTTCTTTCATTCATAGAGTGTATAGTGTGCGGACACATCAGGAGTTTGCGGCCTCCGCCAGACATCCATGGAGTTCTATCTCACCGTACCAGATGACTTCAGGATGCATGCGGTATGTTCAATATCACCCTAAATCGGTTGGCATGACCCTAAACAAATAGTAAATATTGCTACATTTGGATAAAAGGTGCCACATGCACCATATACATCAAAGGGGTTTTTCCCCTCTTCTTTCTATATTAGGCAAATTAATGATGTATTGTTCTTTCGATTACTCTCATATTTCCATGACATCATGTTTACCGTATCTATTTAATTATAGATTTTTGTCCTTCAATTTCAACTTCTATATAGTTCTTTCAATGTGGGCCCATATTTGCATGTTACTGTATTTTGTTTAACAATCCTGCCTTTTTCTGCAGCGCGTCCCTTGCTATGCAATAGAAACTGTAGTGCACAATCTTTCCTTTTACATAAATCAAGACTCCAGGGATGTCATACTGAACACAAAACCATGGATTTATAATAGTTGCTACTGTTTTGGCACTGGCCTTTGGAAAGAAATTTCTAAGTTTTATGTACTGAAAGCTGGCACTAAAATTGCACTGTACATAAAAGAGCCTGGTCATGAGATAAATGCTAACTTCCCCGACGATATCATCCATCCATACTTTGTTCGAAGTAAGTTTTCTTTTCAAGTATCTGCATGTTGACTTACCTAGCAATATCAAATGAACTGTGTAGTATTTAAGCAACCAAATTTTATTCCATTTTCTTACTATATTCCTACCTAATAACTTCTAGTTACCAATACACTTTTCTATTGCCCTGTTTTAAATAAATATTCCATGTACTCCCACTTCTATCAGAAAGTGCCACTAACAAGGTGATCATATGTCCACAATTCATCAGATCTCGACAAACACACAGCAAAAGAAGACTACATAGGATAGATCCCCAAGAACATTGAGGAGAACATGGTATTCATAATCAAAGAGAGAGAAGAAGCCATCTAGCTACTAGCTATGGAACCGTAGGTCTGAGGTAAACTACCCACGGTTCATTGGAAGGGTAATAGAGTTGATGTAGAAAAGGCCCCTAGATGGGATCTCGCGGGAACAGAAGGTTGCAGCGGTGGAAGAGTGTTTTTGTGGATTCCTCTGCTGGTTTGGGAATATATGTGAATATATAGGAGGCAGAACTAGGTTAGGGGAGTCATGAGGGGCCCACAAGGTAGGGGGCGTGCCCTCCCCCCTTGTCGCCACCTCGTGGCTCTTTTGACTTGAACTCCAAGTATCTGTGGTGTCTTCTGGTCCAAGAAAAATCATCGCAAAAGTTTTATTCCGTTTGGACTCCATTTGGTATTCCTTTTCTACGAAACTCAAAAACAAGGAAAAACAGAAACTGGCACTGGGGTCTAGGTTAATAAGTTAGTCCCAAAAATAATGTAAAATAGCATAATAATGCATATAAAACATCCAAAACAGATAATATAATAGCAGGGAACAATAAAAATTATAGATATGTTGGAGACGTATCAAGCACCCCCAAGCTTAACTCCTGCTCGTCCTCGAGCAGGTAAATGATAAAAAATAGAATTTTTGATGTGGAATGATACTAACATATTTATCCATGTAATTTTCTTTATTGTGGCATGAATGCCTAGATCCATAAGATTCAAAACAAAAGTTTAACATTGACATAAGAACAATAATACTTCAAGCATACTAACAAGGCAATTATGTCTTCTCAAAATAACATGGCCAAAGAAAGTGTCGTCGTCCTGGGAATGGGGGTCCCCAGACTTGCCTGCCTGCGGCGTGGCTCCGTCAGCGGCCCCGTACGGCCCATATTCACCAGCAACCACTCAAGACCCTCACGAGGGGCCGAGCCTCGTGAGGCGGATGATGCAAGGCCTCCTCGGGGGCGGCCTCACCAGGCTGTCTCGCGAGGGGTAGAGAGATCAAGGCAAGGGACACCTCGCAAGGTTCCTGTGATGCAAGCCATGATGACTAGGCCAGGCGGGCACCAGGCGGGCGCCAGCGCGCGTAGTGTCCTCGTTTACTCTTTGGTGCTAAAGAGGCAAGCGCAGGCACGGTGTCCCGAGGCGTCAAGCAAAGGTTTCCATATTGGTGCAATGAGATCAAGACCAGCTGGATGGCAGGACCGATGTCACCGTGTAGCCCAAGACGGCATCATCCCCAGAGCCTTTCGCAGGCGAAGACCATCTTTTGTCAGGATAGCTTGTACTAGTTGTCCCCCTTCAAATTGGCCGTTGTGGGATCCCTTCCCGCCTAATATTTGGGAAAAGGACTCGGGCCTCTATATATAGAACTAGCCACCACCATAGAGGCATCATCTCATCTTGGACCGGATCCATTCCACCAAGGAGACCACACAAACTCGCCAAGCACAAGAGCACCTCTCCTCAGGAGGCTGTTGTTCCCTTGTAACTGTTCATCCACAGCCCAAGAGGCAATCCACCACATCACACTGGAGTAGGGTATTACACCACATCGGTGGTCCGAACTAGTATAAATCTTGTGTCCCTTTGTTCTGTGAGTTCGACGCGCTGAGCCTTGAGATTGCGGTGAGGGCATGAGCTAGAGGGAGGAGAGATCTTTGTGCACACCTTGTGTTCGAACCTCAAGGGTTTTGCCGGAACCCGAAATCCGACATTTGGCGCGCTAGGTAGGGGTGAGCCGAAGCTCCGCCTCTCCGATTGCTTCGTCCAGCTTCATGGTGGATGCCACCCCTCCGGTTAGGCCGGTGGGCACCTGTGGATGCGCCGCAGGCGTCCGTGCCTTCAACCACGCCTTGCGGCAGCTGCGGTGGCCTTGCAAGTTCAAGCCAGAGATGCCACCCCGCTATGATGGCACGGCAGATCCGGCGGCGTTCCTGCAGGCGTATGAGAAGGCCGTCCTCGAAGCCGGAGGTGATGACCAGGTCATGGCCAACCGATTCCCCCTGGCCCTGGCCGGCGCGCCACACACCTGGTTGCTCAACTTGCCAGGGTCTTCGGTGACCTCCTCGGAGGAGCTGCGTAGTCTCTTCATCGCGCGCTTCGCAGCGCCGACGCCCTCGCCGTCACGGCCCTCCTCGGTGGCTCGCACGCACCACCCTCGGACCGTCACACCAAGCCGTTCTTTCGCCAGATTGGCACTGCCTCCGCGCGGCAAGGAGCTCCCCCAGGTTGGGCGGCGCCCAAGGCCGACCTCACCTTGGACACGGGGGATCACCTTGCCACCACCATCGGCTCGGGCGTGCTCCCAATGCTATGCACGCCCACCATCTGCAGCGTAGCTGTCACCAAGACCCTCATCGACGGCGGCGCCGGTCTCAACATGCTCTCTGTTGAGTCTTTCATCCTTCTTCATGTACCACTCCAATGGCTCCGACCCAGCAAGCCCTTCTACGGGGTCGGCGGCGGCTCCAGCAGCCCCTTGGAGCAGATCCGACTCCCTGTGACCTTCGGCACCCGCGACAACTACCGCACCAACCTGATGACTTCGACATCGCCCGCATCGGCCTTCCGTACAAAGCCATCCTCGGATATCCGGCCCTGGCTCAGTTTATGGCGGCAACCCATCCGGCCTATAACCTCATGAAGATGCCCGGGAGCAAGGATGTCCTCACCATAGTTGGAGATACCCAGGAGGCTCTAGCGGCGCTCAAGTGTGCCCTCAATACCGCTATGGTGGCACGACCGGCCAACGAGGCCACTCCAGGGGCTAAGGTGGCCGCGCCAACAAAGAAGAAGCAGTTCTTCACTCAAGATTGGGACGAAACCAAGCAGGTGCCGATCGAGGAAGATGGGTCCTTAGGAGCCACATTCACCATAGGCGCCAACCTCGACCCAAATCAAGAGGTGGCACTGGTGAGGTTCTTGCGCGTGAACAAGGATGTGTTCGCCTGGGAACCCAAGCAGCTAGTAGGGGTCCCAAGAGGGGTGATCGAGCATCACTTGAAAGTGTGCCCTAATGTGCGCCGCGTGAAGCAGAAGGCGCGATGACAATCCACAGAGAAGCAGTCCTTCATCATCTAGGAAACCCACAAGCTAGAGGTAGCGAGTGTCATTCGCGAGGTTCGGTACCCCGAGTGGCTGGCAAAGCCCGTCATCGTACCGAAGAAAGGTGGGAAGGAGCGCATGTGTGTTGACTTCACCAACCTTAACAAGGCTTGTCCCCAAGACCCATTCCCGCTCCCTCGCATCGACCAGATCGTCGACTCCACCACCGAATGTGACCTATTGTGCTTCCTGGACGCGTTTTCAGGCTATCACCACATCAAGATGGCAGTAGAGGATGTGGAGAAGACGGCTTTCCTGACCCTGTGTGGGGTGTATTGCTACACTTGCATGCCGTTCGGGTTGCACAACTGTAACACCCCGTATGTAACTTGCCATGTTTGTATTCCAACTCTTGTCATTTCTGGCACTAAGTTATGATACTTCCTCGTTGTCGGGTTTTTTTCTTCGTGTTGTTTTGTCTTTGTCATGCATCTCATATCATGTCATCTTGTGCATTGCATTTGCATACGTGTTCGTCTCATGCATCCGAGCATTTTCCCCGTTGTCCATTTTGCATTCCGGCGCTCCTATGTCCTCCGGAGTCCCTTTCTACCTCTTTTCGTGTGCGGGTGTTAAATATTTTTGGATTGGACCAAGACATGTCATGCGGCCTTGGTTTACTACCGGTAGACCGCCTGTCAAGTTTCGTGCCATTTGGACATCGTTTGATACTCCAACGATTAACCGAGGGACCGAAAAGGCCTCGTGTGTGTTGCAGCCCAACACCCCTCCAAAGTGGCCCAAAACCCAACTAAACCTCCTCCATCTAGATCGTTCGATCACGATCGTGTGGCCGAAAACCGTGCTCAATTTGGAGCTTCCTAGCTCCCTCTACCTCTATATAAAGGCCTCCCCCCAAAATTTTCGGATCTCTCCACCCCTAACCCTAGAAAACCCGCTCCTCCGCCGGCCGGACGTGTCCGTTTCCAGCCGTACAACGTCCACCGCTGCCCGCAGCCTATCCTGAGGCCACACGTGTCCTCGCCGGGACTCCCACCGCCGCGGCCCGCCACAGCCCGCGCGGGGCCCTCCCCGGCCCGAGCCACCGCCGGCCCTAGACGCCGCGCCCCGACGCCTCTTCCTCCCCGCGCGCCTTTGTCCCGCCGGTCGACGCTGCCGCACTGCCGCGGACCCTTCGCCGACGAGCCTGCGCCACCTACCACTCCGGCGAGCCCGCGCCGCAAATCACGTCGGCGACCGCACCCGACACCACCGGCGCCGCCCCCGTCCTTCTCCGGCCCAAATCCGGCCTTCTCCGGTCTCCCCCGCGACCTCACCACCTCGCCGGAGTAGAAACTCCGGCCGGCCATCCTCGAACACCGTGCCGCTACAGTGCTCGATCTGATCTGGATCCGGACGAACCCTAATTCCTCGGTTGACTTTTCCCTCTCCTCCTGATATTTTTTGCATACTTTGACATGCCATAACTCTGCATCCGTGGCTCCGATTCGTGCGTGTAGCATATTGAAATGTTCGTCCCGACGAGTACTTCATTTCATCTCATTACATCATATTCATTTGAGCTCATCTTGATGCCCTAAATGATGTTGGAAGAGGGCTATGTGATGTTAGTTTCAGATTCTTATCAGCAAATGCACATTTGTCATTTTTGCCATGATTAATGTGTGCCTCCTATGATCTTGAGCTCTACATGAGTTTTGAAGTATGCCATGCCATCTTTACAGGGGTGTATGCCATGTATTTTTGTGATCTTTATGGTGACTAGCACAAGCATGCAAAGTAGCTTACTTAGTGTTACTGATTTCAGGGACTTAGAAATATTCTAAGTCTTTATCCTGCCATTATTTTTATGCCATGTGTTCATGTTGCTACCGAGTGATCTGTGTCTCTTTTGAGCATGATCAGTAAGGATGTTTTGTAGATATTGTGGTGCTCTATCCATCAATGTCTTTTTTTGCATTTATAGAGCACCCTAGCTTGAGTCAATCGAGCTCTACTTTTGCTATAAAATGTTCCTGGCAGATTGTTAACATGTTTAGCAATTTTGCCGAGCTTGTTGTAGTTGATCCATGTATGCTATGTTGTTGTTCTTGCCATCTTTAGCTTCTATGCCATGTCTACTTGCTGGGTGTATGCTTAGTTTGTCATGCAATGCCTTGTGGTGAGTGCATCGAGCTCGTTAACATGCCTTTTGCACTTTTGCCATGCTTGTTTGAACCTGCTATTGGTTGAATTAGCCATAGCTCAGTGTTCATCTTTTGTCAAGCATCTTGAGTGGATACCTGCCATGTATTTTGTAGCTATGTAGGAGTGATGTAGAATGTTCTTCTTGATGCATTTAGATGGTCTTGTGCTGTTGACCGTAGACCGGTACCATATTTGTTTTGCTTGTCATTTCCAAACCGTGCATCCGATTCCAGTGATCTTTATATCAATTTCAACCGAAATCAACTCCTCTTTCCAGTGGCACTCTTGGATTTCCAAGTTGAGGCCAAGTTCAATCATTCCTTTCCAAATCATGCATATGCATCGCATACCGCATCCCGCATATCATGACATGTTTTGCATCATGTTGCTTGTGCATTGCACGTGGTTGATTATGTCTCCCTTTGCTTGTTGTTCTTGCTTGGGTAGAGCCGAGATACGAGTATGTGATCGAGGAGCCCATTGAGTACACTTACGAGGATCAAGTCAACTCAGAGAACTTTGCAGGCAAGATGACCATACCCTCGAAATCACTTCTATCTTTGCTTGCTAGATGCTCGCTCTTTTGTTATGCTTATGCTGCGATACCTACCACTTGCTTATCATGCCTCCCATATTGCCATGTCAAACCTCTAACCCACATTGTCCTAGCAAACTGTTGTTTGGCTATGTTACCACTTTGCTCAGCCCCTCTTATAGCATTGCTAGTTGCAGGTGAAGATTGGAGTTTGTTCCTTGTTGGAACATGTTCTTTGTTGGGATATCATTATTATATCTTGTTTATCTTTAATGCATATATATACTTGGTAAAGGGTGGAAGGCTCGGCCTTATGCCTAGTGTTTTGTTCCACTCTTGCCGCCCTAGTTTCCGTCATACCGGTGTTATGTTCCTTGATTTTGCATTCCTTACACAGTTAGGTTATAATGGGAACCCCTTGACAGTTCGCCTTGAATAACACTCCTCCAGCAATGCCCAACCTTTGTTTTACCATTTGCCACCTAGCCTCTTTTTCCCTTGGGTTTCCGAAGCCCGAGGGTCATCCTTATTTAAACCCCCCCGGGCCAGTGCTCCTTTGAGTGTTGGTCCAAACTAGAGCCCTTTGTAGCGCCCACTCAGGGAAACTTGAGGTTTAGTTTTAGTTGTACGGAGTGCTCATCTGAGTGTGCCTTGAGAACGAGATATGTGCAGCTCCTATCGGGATTTGTCGGCACATTCGGGCGGTGTTGCTGGACTTGTTTTACCATTGTTGAGATGTCTTGTAACCGAGATGCCGAGTCTGACCGGATTGTCTTGTTAGAAGGAATATCCTTCGTTGACTATGAGAGCTTGTGATGGGCTAAGTTGGGACACCCCTGCAGGGATTTAAACTTTCGAAAGCCGTGCCCGCGGTTATGGGCAGATGGGAATTTGTTAATGTCCGGTTGTAGAAAACCTTAACCTTAACTTAATTAAAATGGATCAACAGAGTGTGTGGCCGTGATGGTCTCTTTTCGGCGGAGTCCGGGAAGAGAACACGGTCTCGAGTTATGTTTGACCATAGGTTGTTCTAGGATCACTTCGTGATCATAGTTGCTCGACTATGCCTTTGCCTCCTCTTCTCACTCTCTTTTGTGTATGTTAGCCACCATATATGCTAGTCGCTTGATGCAGCTCCACCTCATACCTTTTACCCTTCCTATAAGCTTAAATAGTCTTGATCGCGAGGGTGTGAGATTGCTGAGTCCCCGTGACTCACAGTTTACTTCCAAAACCAGATGTAGGGACCGATGATACCGTTCTAGGAGATTCGACTGAGCTCAAGCGGGAGTTCGATGAGGACTCAGGACGATACTACGTTTCCTTTCCAGACGATCAGTAGTGGTGCCCAGTTGGGGCGATCAGGGACTTTGTTGCATTTGGGGTTTATCTTTATTTTGGTTCCGTAGTCGGACCTTGAGTGTATCTGGATGAATGTAATGATATTTATGCATTGTGTGATGTGGCGAGTGTAAGCCAACTATGTATCATTTTCCCTTATTGTATTACATGGATTATAACATATAACACGAAAAAATGCCACATGACAAGAAATCATAACCTCACTGCCCAAAGGAGACAACATGAATCCCGACGGACAAACTAGATGAGGAACAAAGCTCAAATTAAAGATAAACTCTAGAAAAGGGGTCCGTCGACAGATGTCCTAATTAACATAGCCGGCTTGACCTAGATGGCAGCTGAGTAGTCACTGTTCGTGCATGTGCCCCCAATGACTAGCCCAATTCAGTTGTCGCTGTTTAACCCTCGCAGTGATCCGAAGCACATGGCACCTAATTTTGCGAGATGACAAGAAACCTTTTTTTAGATTTCTCACCACAACTACAACCATGTACAACACAGCCTGCACGATATGTAGAAGATAGCCAATCCACGCATGTCTGCTGGAGTCTGGTCACATGCATGGATGAACTGATCTTCCGTGTCTTGCAGGGATCGTCCAGGCACCAACATAGTACAACACTTTTCTAGTACTATCGCTGGTCTCCCTCTTCTATTAAGTCACCCGACTTGCGGGGCCGGGGAGTGTGCCTATGGTCCGTTCTCAATTGTCGTCCGACATGTGTGTGCAAACACAATATGATGCGCGTTCCATTCGGAGAGCAGCGTGCCAGACCGACCGACCGTCTGGGGTGCGACGCGAACGCGACGGGCGTGCTGTATACTCCGTACATGTGTACCGCCGTTTTCTAGACGCTTTGCTCCATGGTGAAGGCACAATCCATGGATACAAAATTAGTATACTGTATACTATTTAATAGTCGAGGGCGGGGCTTTTCCTGCGCGGTAGGAAGTAGGGCAGTTCCGCCTAGTCGGTTTGATGGAGACGCGAGAAGACGAGTGAGTAGGCTGCTGCAAACGTAGGGCTGTGTGATTTGACAGTGAGTTATTGCTGGATAGGTGGGGCCCCGTGATTTGACTTGCCATTATCATTTTAACTGCGATGCTAGGACCGGCGTGAGTCTCCCGATTCCTAACCACCTCCATACAGGTGCCTCTCCCAATGCTCCACCATGTAGTAGAGGCTGGCTCTTGCATGAGGGCCCACTTCTCCACTTTTTCCTTGCCTCTCTTTCCTCCACATATGCAAAAATGCCATGTAAAGCGCACTATTGTACTTACTTTTACTTGCTCCTACAGGTGCTTAAGCTTGCCACATAGGCATAAAGTCTGATGTGGCAAGTTAATCAAGAAGAGAGAGACTAGTTTGGTGACCCAAGGAAGAAACGGTGCTAAGTGCATGTACCTAGGTGAAAAGACAATTTTGAGTCTATAGCTAATTAAATGAAGCAAACTTAGCAACACCATTTCATTGGAAGAGGTCACTCCTTGGCAAATGCAATAAATACTAGTACTCCCTGTGTCCCATAATATAAGAACGTTTTTGGCACTACACTAGTGTCAAAAACGTTCTTATATTATGGGACGGAGGGAGTACGAAGAAAGGATAGAGAGAAGTAAAAAAATACACTTATAACCAACCTTATAGCCAAAACCTTGTTGTAGTATGAGTGACTAAGTGATGACTATGTATGACATGCCAACAACAGATAGCCTAACGCACCGTGTTAAATCTCCAAGGGCGCGACCGCACGAGCGACGCGACGGTCATGGTAGGCGCGACCACGATACGGGTTGCCGGCAGCCCTTGGATCTGAGATCAAACGGTCGCATGCTAAGTTGCTGAAAATTTGTAGAATAACCCTCTAGGATAGGATCTTCACCCATAGGTCTAGAATCACGCCATGCAACCGTTCGATCTCAGAACAAAGGGCTCTCAGAAGCCCGTATCATGGGAGAATGGAAAGCCACTACCCTGCCGTTGGCACACTGGCAGTTCACTCCTACTCGTCCCCGCACGTCCTTCAATACTATGGTGGTTCTCTCCTAGTCGTCCCGTCCATTCACATTACGGCAGTTCCACTAATCCTAACCCTCCTCCCAAATCCATGGCGTCCCAAATCTCCACGATCGGCGGTGAGTACAAGATTAGAACCATCACCGGTGATGAGTTCGACGTCATCTACACCCGTTCTTCCGCGATGGTGAAAGGATGCCTTTCTCGCTTTAGACGCATGTTCGAAGACTCAGATGATGAGTGGGTCACTGGGCTAGATGTTGAGTACACCATAGTCCTGGGACGAGAGAAGGATCTAAAGGACGAAGAGAGGAAGAAGCCCGCTGTGATCCAGATTTGCGTGCATGACTTATGCTTGGTCTACCACATATGCCATGCCAACGTTGAGTGCCAGGATTTTACGGACCTCCTCGAGAGCAACCTAATCAAATCCGTTACTGTAGACTTTGGTAACGACAAAGAAGTCCTGCGTCGGATAGGTCTCGTTGTAGGCAACACCTTCGACCTCCAGAAGAATCGGTTGGTGTCCTCTCGTCAGCCTTCAATGCTGACCCTGGCAGGAGCCATAGTTCATCCTTCGTACGGTAAACTGGAGAAACCTCCATACATGTTTCATCATCATGCATGGCAGCAGAATGTACTAGATATAGACCACATCCACTACGCTGCAATGGATGGCTACCCTTGCTTCAATATCTACAAGGGTTGGATGAAGAGCAACAGCCAAGTGTGCGGTTCAAGCAAAGAAGTATCGGCCAAGAGGAAGAGGGACAAGGACGAAGTCGAGGACGTGGACGAGGACTCCGAGTAAGGTGGCAGTGTCGTTGCTCATGGTGGTTCTAATGCAGTGTCTACCGGAATAGTTGCAAAGTTTAATTTCAGTTATGCTTAATTTAATTTGAGGGGTGTGTTGTGTTGAGCCCCTAGCGGAACTATGTTATGTTTCTTCTCGTTACTTTAACTCTTCAGTATCTACATACTAGTATTTCTTACATTTCATCTTTTAGTTGGTATAGTACTACCACTCGTTTCTTCACATTATATACGTACAATATATATGGCCAACATCATATAGCCAGCAGTTTAGTTGTCAAAGAATTTCAGGGTGCTTAGTTTTGTCAAAGAATTCCATGATGCTTAGAGGGTGCTTGGATCCAAGGGACTTATTTTAGTCTGACTAAAAATAGTCTCTTTAAGAGGCTAAAGTTCCAAGCACCCCTGACTGAAGAGGGGCTAAAACTAGTCTTGAGACTAAATTTTTTTAGTCAGGTGTACCCCTACTAAAATGTGGATTAGTCCTCTCTCTACTCATTTAACTCCTCTCCTTTAACACAGGCGAGTTCTGGATTGGAGTGTTTGGAAGATAATAGATGCTCATTAACTTGATTTTAGCCTGTTTAGTATTTGGATCCAAGCATGGGTGAGGCTAGCATGTTTTAGTCCCACTACTTTTAGTCATGGGACTAAAACGTATCCAAGCACCCTCTTAGTTTTATTTGAGGGGTGGGTTGTGCTGGACACCATTATTGGGACTAGCCTTTTTAATAGTACTATATGCATAATTTGGCGACGAGCACTCTCTATATGTACCACTTTTTTTTAATTTCAAGTTTTGCTCCATGGCGCAATCCATCGATACTACTGTTGTACAAAAGTATACATTTTTAAAAGGCTAGAGGGCGGGGCAGTCTAGCTTGGTCGGTTTCACGAGAGGCAAGGGCCTTTGTGATTTGACGGCTCATTACTACTGGAAGGCGGGGCCTTGTGATTTGACTGCTCGTATAAATGCGCCGATGACTTGATCGAGGAGGAGCAAAGAACCGTGCGGTATACTCAAGTTTTCCACTGGAGTAGTACTGCGACGGAGCAGCACGAAACACGGCAGCCCAGTGCCATATGGCGATAAAAATGATCTAATTTTCTAGTCATCTCATTGTTAGCATTATTCTATTCATTCCCTTAAAAAAACATTGTTCTATTCATGCCTCATAGAGAACGTGACACGTGCGGCGGAACACTCGAAGAAAAAAATGAAACACAGGAGCAAAAGAAGAAGGAATATTATCACCCCAAATGATGTAATTCGCCGCGGAGTCGTAACTGCTTCTTCATCGCCTCCACGACCTCCATCTCCTTGCGCGTCTCCTCCGCCATCTTCTTCATTCTGTCCATGACGCGGGATTTCTCGACGCGAGCCTTCATCATCTGTTCCACGGCCGCATTACGTACCTTGACAGCAGCCGGGTGCTCAATGCAGAGCTTCGCCAACTCCTCCTTATGTTCCATGACGAGGGACTGCAGCATCTTCATCGAGGAACTACTATTCTCATGCAGCTTCCTCCAGCCGGCGTTCTTCTCCTTCAACAGGTCGATCTCGTGGTAGAGCTTTGCCTTGTCCTCCTGAAGTCACAGGATTTCGCCGGTCGCCTTCTTCTCTAAGGCAATGCTCTTCTTCAGTAGCATCACCAAGCCGGCGGTCAACTCCCCCTGCTGATTGAGCCCAGCGGGCATGTCGTCGAGGCTCTCCTTCAGCAACTCCATCAAGCCTTGGATGAACTCCTTCTGCTTATTGAGGTGCTTATTGAGCTGATTGGGCATGCCGTCAAGGGATAACGACTCCAGCTCCGCCGGCTCGGCATGTACGCCTCCGTGGCTAGGGCGCTCCTGGGAGCCATCGTCTGCCCGTGAGAGATCTTTCGAGGTCTCTGTGTGGCGGCAAGCCCTCACTTTTTTTCCGCAGCCTTGGTTGCCGCTCCCTTGTTACGAGTAGTTCTCGCCCTAGAGCTCTGCTCACCGGCCATGGCAACGACGGACGAAGAAGAAGCACTTATGAGGAGGAAAGGTAGAGTAATTTTCGGTTAGGTAGTTCCCCTTTTTATAACCTAAGTACTAGCACTAGTACTAATACCTGCATAGTGGGAACACATTCAGGTTTGGTACGTACTAGTAGGTGTGAGCAGGCTTTCGAATGTGATGGGAACAAGGTAAAAATTAATTGATGGTTTTGGTTTCGAGGCCCGAAACGGCGCCCGATGAGTTTAGCGGAACATAAATTTCAAGTACTACACTGCTCAAATGCGTAAATATTATGTTACTGTCAAAAATTGGCACAAAATATGAAGGAGACCAATGGAAGTACTACTAGCAACCCACGATTTAACTACTCGCATGCGCGTAGTGGAGTAATAATGTCTTTCTTCCGCCCTCACGTCCACTCAATTTGCATGCGCTGTATTAATTGACCATCAATGACGTGAACGACTTTACACGCGTCAAATTATCACATGGGGTGGATCTTGGTACAAAATTGTGTCCTCCCGTGTACCCGCGTGTGCGTGCGAGGGAATGAGTGCGTGCTTGGCGTGCGTGCACATATTCGCTTCATGCATGTACCACCAGTATGGCTCAGGGAGGACGAGTACATTCTTCTGGAACCAGCAGCATGTCACTGTGATCAATCCACGCAAGGAGGTCGCGACAACGCCTCCACATGTGCCACGTGGCTTCATGAACTGTAATAGAGACACTGTGTAGCGTGCCATTGGTATTCTAATTTACGTGTTTTTCACATACTCGAAGTACTAGTAAGGTACACATGCATTGCACGCATCAAATTTTGCAACCAAATTATGAATAAATACCACACTATAGCATGTAACCTCTGAGTCATATATGCCTGATGTAGCCCTTCGTTTAATTCTTATAGTTCATCTCATTCAAAATCAATTAGTTTTTATAAAAAATCTAAGAACGCGGGAATAGGAAAAACATGGGATTATAGTGGAATGTCGTCTTGAATCATATAGGATTATACGAGTGTTTGATTGTGCATAGAAAAAACGCAGAATTCTTTCAAAGAGGTTTGAGTGGATGGGATGTTTCCTATGAAATCTAGTGCAAATGAATCATATGGAAAAATTCCTATGGTTTACAATCCTAAGAATCAAACAACCAAGATAGGAAAAATTCCTAATAATTAGAATCCTCCAAAATTCCTTTGAGAATCCTTTGAATCAAAGAAGCCCTTAATCTATTTTATGATTCATGGAATTGTGCGTTGTAAAGCGTAAAGTAAAAACAAATAATGGCAATTCAACTAGAAAAAAGTTTGGGCAGTTATGATACGGAAGATTCTAGAACGAAAGAGAACCACTGTTGTTTTCAGGTTTGTGCATTATGCTTAAGTTCAACCGTGGAGTCTGCTAGATTGTACATGTGGCAAAATCCGGTGGGGGCTAGAAGATGGTGCGATGGGCCGAGTGGAGGGAGACTATGAAGGAATGCACAAGTGCGAGATCGATATTTAGAGAGAGGGGGCGAACACGTGCGCTGTTGCGCGCAGTGGCGGAGCCATGAAAAATAAATGAGCTAGGGGGCCAAGCATTGCTAATCCTTTACGAGGAGGGTCAATTCATGAACTTAAACCATTTTTAGCAGCAATTGTCTAATGATCACATTCATATTAGCCTCCATATATAGTGATGTTAGGGGGAGGGGGGCACGACCCTTACTGCCCCTGTCTTCGCCATTGTGCATGCGTCTGAGAGATGAAGCGGAAGGCATGGATGATGAGAGGGGGACGTTGGATATATAATTAATGTGGGTGTATTAGCTATATATGTTAATCCTATATAGAGAGGTATAGATTGATCGATGTGGACGTGGGAAAGAGGGTGAGACCTCACTGGATATATCAATTGATCGGTTTGTGTGGAAAACTATGAAAGACCTAGCTATATACACACATACATAGAGGAACATCGATTGTTGCGCATGCACGCGTGAGAGATAAAGAATGCCCGATATGATGGAGAGGGGGATGTGTGTGGGTGTGTGCCTTCATGGGAGACCGACCTGAAGAAAAAGATTGCATGCGTGCGATGGATAATGCCGACTGGTAGTGTGTGTGCATGCATGCACGAGAGAAAGTTAGTGGTACAATTATAAAGAGAAGACTACTGTGTGGGTGTAAAAGAATAGGTGAGTCATAATCAATGTAAAGTTGAATTCAAATATTTGAATAAGAGATCCTAATGTTTGAAACCCATGCATGCATGAATATAACGGAGATCTGCGCGGTGTGGTTTGGAAACGAGCATGTTGTAATGTATACACATTGAACAAGGTCAGACTGATTTGAATTTGAGATACCGATGGCAGACATCATTTGGCCACGTCGCATCCGTGCATGGACATACTATTCTAATTGGAGATGATGGGCGGCTTTCGCATCACATATCTATATCTATACCCCTATATATATTATATTATATTTTTATATTGTGTGCGGGTAACTTTAACTTTGAAAGATGGTCATTGGATGAGGCGAATCCGATGGTCCAAAGATGGCAAATTTGAGCACTACTGGCCGTTGGATATCATCTAGATTCCACCAGATTTCGCCACATGTATAATCTAGAAGACTCCATGGTTGAACTTAAGCATAATGCACAAACATCAAAACACAAGAACTTATTATTTGTTCTAGAATCTTCCGTATCAGAATTGCCTAAATGTTTTTCTACATGATTTGCCATTATTTGTTTTTACCTTGTCTTACGATGCACAATTCCATGAATCTTAAAATAGATTAGCTTTCTTATAAAAACTAGATGATTTTGAATGAAATGAACTATAAGAATTAAACAAACATCTACATCATGCATATATGACTCAAAGCTTGCATGCTATAATGTGGTATTTATTCATAATTTGGTTGCCAAATCTCATGCGTGCAATGCACGTGTACCTTACTCTAGTCTAAATGGTGTTTGTGTGTGTTGTGTGTGTTGAGGTGCAAATTGTCTTTTTTGGTACACGTTAAGCTTGTTCTTCTGAAAATTCAAGCCGCACCTTGTTATGCTGAAAAATCAAGCTAGCGTCTCTGTCTATCGTGCTGCGAAACTCCCGCCTCTTCAACCCGCGCCTTGTTAGCCCGAAATATTTAAGATATATCTTTGTCTCGTTGTGCTCCGACAACTCCCTCCATCTCAACCCGCGCCTTGCTATTCCGAAATTACAACGCGCGCGAAAACTCCCACCTCCTGTAAAATCCCGACACGTGAAATGCCCGTGGTACCCCTGAACCGAAAGAACCGCCTCAAATCGGTGGGGGTACTTTCGTAACTTCCCCACATTTCAGACAAGCGTGTCTCTAAGCCATGGTTCCCCACTGCCATCCCATTCGCCCACCCATTCGTACACCGAGGCCGCGAAAACTCGCGACGAAACCCCACACCCTGCTCCGTCCGCCACCCAGCCGGAGCCTCTTCCCCGACGACGTCATCCACAGCAACACCTCAACGTCCCTCATCCACCATACCGGATGAGGATCCGTCGTCGATCTCATCATCCCGCCGGTTCAGCCACCCCGTCCTCCACCTCCAAGGAGCTGCCCCGACGTTCCCCTCGTCTTTCGCGCCACCTCCATTCCCACACCGCCGTCTTCACCTGCACCACCGGAAGAGCATCATCATCACCATTTCCTCGGATGAAGCTGCGGCCTAATCGGCGCCACGAAAGAGGTTGTACACTAATCACCGCATTTTCTTCTTGATTCAATCTCACAGTGCTTCCGGCGCTCGGTCCTGAGCCGACACGGCACGGCTCCATCCACGGCGTCATAGGCCACTTCCTCCACGGCGTCGCTCCCTCGGCGGCGACGTCCACATCAGTAGGAGTTGTTGCTGCTTTAGCTCTCGCTCGCGCTGCTGCTCTGCTCTTGCTCTCGGTCCCCTGCCTGGTCTGCTCTTGCTATTGCTCTTGCTCTTGTTGCTGCTCTCGCTCTTGCTCTTGCTTGCGATGCTGCTCCGATTTAGCTACACTTCAGTCGACTGAATCGACTTTTGGGTCAGTCGATTTTCAGGGGGTGGGGGGGCTCGCCGGGGTGAAGGAACAACCTGCCGCAGCGGGGAGTGGGGCTCGCCGGAGAGGTACCCCACTATCTATCTTAGGGTTCAGGATGGGGGCGGTGGTCGCCAGCGGTGGCGGGGCGTTGGCGGGGCGGTGGCGTGGGGATCACCGGAGAACAAGCTTGGCACGGGGGGCCTAGAGGGATGGCCGGGGCGGCGGCCGACCGGCGGTGGGGAGTGTTTTCGGGGCGGGCGGGGCGACGCACCACCGGCCATGGGCGGCGCGGGGCTGCTGTTTGGCCGGTGGTGGCTGGCGGCTCAGGGGGGTGGAGGTTGAAGATGAACCGCATGCCCTTGATTTCGTATCTAACGGCTGCAAAATCGACTGAGCAGAGATGAAAAAGTCAGTCGACCGACGTGTAGCCTGACCTTGCTAGTGTGTTCAATTTCGACAGCAAAATTCAGTTTCGACAGCTAAGTTCAGTTTCGATAGTTAAGTTCAGTTTCGACAGTTAAATTCAGTTTCGACAGTTAAATTCAGAGATGAGCGGCTGATGTATTTTACATCTAGCACTTTGTGGTTATGTATTTTAAGTCATGTATTGGAGATGCTATTAGAATTCCACTCAGGTTAACGTTGTTCGTTGTCTCTCTTGTCCTGCATCAGCCTCGGCGTCATACAACTCACTGGAGCTGCTCCAATGACGAAACCCTCCATCACAGCGGAGCAGTACCTCGGGTTCCATCTCCAGATGCCTAAGATCTTCTTCCCCTCCTCCGACAGCCAAGTCAGCCGGAGCATCCTCACCGGCCAACCCAATCACGCTGAGATCGACATGGCTTCGCCAAAGAGGTTGTACACTTGTTGCCTATCTTTTTTACTCTACATGTTATATATATTGTCCACTGAGCACATAGAGTAACGGGAAATACGATCATTTTATCCTACTATATGACAAGCAGTGAGGAACTAGGCAACTTAGCTATCTGTGATGGACTCTCTTGAACGCCATCATTATATATCTCTGGGCGTTTGAGCTGTGCATTTGTCGATGGCCCTGGGAGTTGAGCTAGTAGGGCAGTGGCCTGGGTCCAAAGTTATAGAAGTAGCACAAAAACATTTTTTTTAGTGCAGGATTTTCCTTGCTCAAGCCTGTCTACTGGAATCGCTAGTGCTTGAAAGGAAAAGTGAATGAAAAACATAGGAATTGGGAAGTTTAGTATGGTACTACTTTTCATGAATTTGGTGCAAATGAATGGAGCAAAGGAAAACTGTAGGATTTGTTCCTTTAGTGTCTCCTTGAAGGAAAAACCGTAGGAATTTTAATTTCCACTTGTCCTCCTTTTCAAATTCCTATTCATGAAGCACAAGACTAAGAGATAGTAGCATAATAACATTATAACCGTACATTTTCTTGTGGTTTGACTTAATATCACCATGCTTCTTTGCATCATGTGATCTTCCAATTCTTGTGAACCAAACACGCAGATTGGCAGAAATCCTCTGTTTTTAAATTCTCTATTTTGCACGTGCATTCCTATCCTATTCCTGTCTATTTCCTATCCCTGCATTGTTAGAATCCTCACATTCAAACAAACCCTTACACAATTACTTCTATTACAGATATGTGTCAAAGAAAACCTTGTGTGGTTTGTCCTGCTCCTGCAGCGCTGTGTTCCACCCCAGCTCAGCTGCTCCAACGATGTAAGGGTTCACCACAGTAGGGATCCGCTCTCCAGACTGTATTTCGCCGCCTCGGATCTTCTTCCCCACCGCCGGCAGCCACGGCAACTGCATTACCATCACCAACTGAGCAAATGACCTTGAGGACTACACGGGTCCGCAAGAGAGGTCGCAGTCTTCCGTGTCTGCTTACGTTATGCGTCGCTTAATATGATGACATGCTACATTATCGTCGTGTTCACCTATTAGACTCCGAGTCAAGTCCAAACTAATGCTGAAACTTGAGTTTTTAAATGGTTGTGGGGTACATATTGGGGCAGCAATCAGTACTATCTGTCTACTATCTGGTTAATCTCCGGTGTCTACTATGAGTTTCATGTTGGGTGCAAACAAACATTAAAGGAGCCATTATCTGTATTTTTCAACTAAAGCTATTATCTGCCTGCTATCATTGGTTTTGTGTCTATCCATAGTTTGCTACCATCAATCTGGATTTGTGCATGCACTCCTTACATAATCTCACTATGTTTTATTCCTATGCATGCCAATTATTGTACACAATGGAACCGATCATGTAGAGCAAAAGAGACGAGCCTTGTGTGGCAATAAAATTTCATGCAGACGTCGTTCCATGGTGGGCGCAAAGGCAGCCCCCCTCCACCCATTTCGGATCGTAATCAAGAGGAAGAAAACTGTTCTAAGGGGGATTTAGAAGGAGAAGACCACTCCTATTTACCCCATGAGGTCTTCTCTCTAACTTGGCATGCTGATGTTGGTAATATCATGCATATGGTGCCTTGCATTGCTTACTGTATACATTAAAGATGTCATCTACTTAGTTTAGACATGCTTTGTGTCAATGCCATGTGTTTAGTTTCTTTATCGTATATGTGAATCATGTAATGCCATCATGTCTAGCCAGGCACCATATATGTGAATTTTGCAATGCCACCCTGGTTAGCCAGTCATCTTATATGTGAATTATATCATGCCATCATTTTTTTATTACATGTTAAATTTGTCAACAATTTTAGTACATTCAAGTACTCTTCCTGTGCATCAGCCATTCGGCACGGTCATGGAAAAATCTGGAGTGGAAACAAGGTTTTCAGAGCAGACAATGCTATCTGATGAAGCGCATGTCTTGCTGGTTACCAATAGCTCCTCAGAGGAGGATTTAGAGACAGATGACCAGACATATTCCCCCCCCCCCCTGAGGTGCATGCCCTAACTTGGCAGGGTTATGTTGCTCATATCGTGTGTATGGTATCTTACATTGCTATGTCATTTGCTTAGTTTAGACATGCTTTGTTTGAATGCCACCTGTTTAGTGTCCAATTACCATATATGTGAATTATGCAATGCCATCTTGTTGCAAGACATTATATATGTGAATTATGCAATGTTATCTTGTTGCAAGGCATTATGTATGTGAATTATGCAATGCCATGCTGTTTAGGCAAGCATCATATATGTGAATTATATCATGTCGTCCTTTTTTTGTATTTCTCATTGGTTTTGTCGACAATGTTTGTATATTCAACTGCTCTTCCTGTGCATCAGCCATTTGAATTGGTGATGGAGAAATCTGGAGTGAAAACAAGGTCTTCAGAGCAGACAATGCTACTTGCTGAAGCAGATATCTTGCTGGTTACAGATAGCTATTCAGAGGAGGATTCAGAGGCAGATGACCAGTCCTATTATCCCCTGAGGTGTATGCTCAAACTTGGCAGGGTTATATTACTCATATAATGCATATGTTGTATTGCAATGCTTAGTTTTTACATCATATACACAATATTGAATGCCATCTCCTTAGTTGACACATCATATATGCGATTGCCCTCTGCTCACTTCCTTAGTATATAAATCATATATTTGAATTATGTCATGCCATGATGTTTACATAGACAGCATGTATCTGAATTATGGCATGCCAACCCATTTTCTAAAGACATAATATAGTTATATCATCTCATCCTGTTACATAGTCATCATATTTTAAATTATGTCATTCTATCCGTGAATTATATCATGCCATCATGTTTCCATCGACGACATGTTTGTGATTTATGGCATGCCAACCACTTTAATAGACACATCGTATAGTTATATCATGTCATCCTGTTTACATAGTCATCATATTTAGTTAGCCATCATACATGTGAAATTGTGTCATGCTATCCTGTTTAATTAGCCAGCATATATGTGAAATTATGTCATGTTATTCTGTTTGCTTAGACAACAAAAATGTGAACTATTTCATGCCCTGTTTTCTTCCCTACTATCCATTGCACATGTCTATCTTACAATGTGTGTACATTCAATTACTTTTCTTGTTTATCGGCCGTTTCAATTGGAGGGAGTGATGGCAGTATCTATGGGAGTAAAAACACGGTCTTCAGAAAAGATCGTGCTACATGTCGATGCAGATAGAACCACGGTTGTACTTGCCCAAGAACCAGCCCCACCACACATAACCCACACTCATGCAGATTATACCCCTACCCAGTTGGACAGAGAACCAGCTACACCCCTTCCAACCCCAACCCCAACAAATAGACACCCAGTTCCCGTTGACACAACACCATCTCCACCACAGAGCATCCAAACATGAGCAGTTAGTAAGGCAACTGCAGTGCCCAAATCACAAGGACCACCACTCCGAACCCGAAGTCAACGCTTAAAGCAGAAGAAGAAGAAGAAGAAGAAGAATTGTTCTCAGGTCAGGTTCCGTAGCTATGGTTCATACTACTTTGCTCTTGCATCACTTTATTTACTGATACCAACTAATTTCAAATTTGAAGGATGCAATTGAAACTCCAATGGCGCAACAGGTATGTTTTAAACCTGTTTCTTCAACGTGTTTGGCTGTTTGCTGTTGTAACTTGCTCTATGTTGATTTCAGTTTCAATTAAATAAACAGTTATGTTCTCATGCCATGCACATTACAAGTGTTGCTATTGCTATGTAGTTTCCCACACTTATATTCTGTCTATGTTGCTTTGTCTTAAATAGATACGATTCAAATTGTATCTATCTTGATTTGCCAACATAAACTAGAATGATATAGACCATACAGTGACCATACTACATAGATATATGTTTGTTTCATGCTGTTATCCTGTCCACCTTACTACAGAACTGGTTTACCAAAATGAGTTTCATATACTACATTGTAAACCTGAGATGTGTTTGTTTGTTTCTCTTTTAGAACGCGGATAAAATATTGGAGAAGAGTACCCTGTTATGCAATGGTAAAGGAAGTAATGCAGATAAGGTTCAAGATAGTGAGACATCCCTGTTGGTCTCCAAGAAAGCTGATAAAAACTGTATTAAAGACACTGAGACAACCCCAAAGTCCTGTCTTGATGTAGTGTTCGAGTTACTGGCTACCACTGTTCGCACCAGCTCTTCGAACTCATTGCCTGAATCAGTTCGACTTCTTCAGTCTCAACTTCAAGTTGAAATACATCGATCAGATGTTATGCGACAGGAAGCCAAAGGACTGAGGAAGTCCCTACAGAATTCAGATGCATACTTTCTGGTGCAACATCAAGCGCTGGAGGACTTAAGCGCCAAACAAGAGAAAGTTAATAAGCTTGCTAAGCATCTTGCCAGCATTATGGGTACCCAGGATATTGTTTCTTGAGCTCTTCTGAAGTGGTTTCAGTTCTGGACTTGTTTTGCTGCGGCGTTTATATGCTGTTGTGTTCCCTATATTTGCACTGGTGGCGAACTTTCATGCCCACTGGATGTAATATGTGTAATAGTCGTGATAGCCTAGTGTAAGTTGCTTGCCTATTTATTTCCTTGTTGTCTTGTTTATTTGTTTGCTTGTAGTCAGTGCAGTTCTTTTTTTGCGGTTTGCTAGTGGCTACAATGACCTATTTTTTAAAACTAGGCCACAATAACCATGGGCTAATATTTACTGTAGTGACACTGGGCCTCCTACGGGCCGTAGAAACAGTGGGCCATCTATGGGTCGTATAAACAGTGGGCCTTCTACGGGCCGTAGAAACAGTGGGCCTTCTACGGGCCATAGAAACAACGGGTCGTATCATCAATGGGCCTTATACAGGCCATATGATCGATTGGCCAAACATGGGCCAAACAGACCGCATTCTGGCCGTAAACGGGCTAGAGTTGGAATCGTCCGTTCATGGGCCGACCATAATGGGCCATCGTTAATAGGCCGTATTTGATGACGCTATGAAAATGGCCCAACGTATTAACAGACCACAAACGGGCCAACTATAACCACGGGCTGAATTTGGCCCACAAGAAGAAAATGACAGTAATGGGCCGTAAGTAAATGAATGCTAGAAAATAGCCAAAGAATAAATGGGCTCTGAGAAGGCTGAAAGATAACATGGGCTGGAAACGGCCCAATGGAATAACGGGCCGTTAATGGGTATAAAGTGATACACTGTTCTTTACGGGCCAGTTTTAACCACGGGCCGTTAATGGGTGTAAAGTGATACACTATTCATTATGGGCCAGTTTCACCACGGGCCGTTAATAGGCCAAGAGTTACATAGGGCCTCATATGGGCCAAAAGACGTCATGGGCCATACATTGCCCAGAAGTGAAAACGGCCTGGAATCACATTGGATGGCCCAGATGACGCTACTGGGCCTAATTCGAATAGGGCGTAACGGGCCTTGGGTTAGCGGGCTGTAAATGGGCTATATGCGAACAGGCCATTAACAGGCTTTCCATGGGCCGGCCCGCCACCTTTTGACCAAGTCAAACCGGCTGGCCTTTTCACAGGAATGGGCCTCTGTTGGGCCGTGCCACGTGTCGACGTATCATAGGCGCCTTCTGTCCAATGAGTGGATGACATCTGTCCCAGCAATGAGCCGACACGTGCTTCCTCCAGCCAATGATGATTTTACACATGGAAAATCCCCATTGGTCGGGGCTGTTAATGGGTTATCAGATCCAAAACCCGACCCGATAGCTTAACGGCGTTCCGTTACGGTGGATGCCACGTGTCGGTCACCCTTGATGAAAGCACTTCTGTGACGCGCGATTTATCGTCATGGAAGTGGACACTTCCGTGATGATAATTTTGTTAATGTCATGGAACACTGCTACAACAGCACAGGTATGACTATCTTGATTCTGTCATAAAATCGTCATGGATGTACATGCATGACAGAAAACGCGACCTACTGTGACAAACACGTATCATCACGGAAGTGTATTTTTTTGTAGTGCCACCACAAACTCTCAAGGATATGCAGAAGCTTGTAGGCTGCGTGACCTCGCTGGGGCGCTTCATCTCCAAGCTGGGAGAGCGTGCCCTGCCATTCTTCAAGCTGATCAAGAAGAAGGGCCCGTTCGAGTGGACCCCAGAAACTGACCAAGCATTCCAAGACCTCAAGAGATACCTGACCAGTCCTCCGGTGATGGTGGCGGATCGCCCTCTCGAGCCCCTAGTGCTTTACCTTGCCGCCACACCCTACTCCGCTAGCGCAGTCCTAGTGGAGGTTCGGGAAGAGTGCCCAGCCAAGGGGCTGCCATGCCGTGCCGCACCACCAGCCGAGGCGATACAAGACCAAGAGGGCACCGCAAAGGCTGCAGCAATGTCGACGAGTGACCAGGCCCGGCAAGGCGGCGTTCGCGGGCCGGCGGAGGTCCCAGTAGGCGATAAGGCTCTTGAGGTCCCGTCATCTCAGGAGACGCCCCAACTACCAGCAGGCACAAGCTCCCTCAACGTTCCCACCCTCGTCGAGCACCCGGTGTATTTCGTCAGCACGGTACTGCAGGATGGAAGGGCATGGTACCCCATGCCTCAGAAGCTCCCGCTCGCGCTTTTCGTGGCCTCGCGTAAGCTGCGGCACTACTTCCGAGGTCACCCAATCAAGGTCATCTCGGCCTACCCGCTAGAGAGGGTACTCAGGAGCCCCAACGCTACTGGAAGAGTCGCCGAACGGAACATCAAGCTGCAAGAAATCCAGCTGGTGTTTAGCACAACTAGGGTCATCAAGGGGGCCGTGCTCGCTGACTTCGTGGCAGAATGGACTGATGCCCCAGGGTTTGAAGCAGGCGAGGACCGATCCCTCTCGCCAGGAAGTGAAGCACCAGATGGCTGGATCATGTATTTCGATGGCGCGTTCGCGCGCCAGGGCGCAGGGGCTGGAGCAGTGCTCATCTCTCCTACTCAGGACAAGCTCTACTACACCGTGCAACTCTGCTTCCAACAGGGCGAGAAGGTCTCCAACAACATCGTGGAGTATGGAGGCCTGATCACTGGCCTCAAGGCCGCGGTGGCCCTAGGAGTGAAGCGCCTCACCATCAGGGGCGACTCACAGCCCCTCGTCAACTTCTCCAACAAGGTATACGAGCCGAAGTATGCGCACATGGACGCATACCTCGCGGAGGTACGCAAAATGGAGAAGCATTTCCTGGGTCTAGAGTTGCATCACGTGCCCTGCGGCACCAACAAGTAGGCTGACGACATCGACAAAAGGGCATCCAAGCGACAACCACAAGAGCCTGGTGTCTTTGAAGAGCGGCTCTTCAAGCCGTCGGTTGCACCTCCGCTTTCGGGGCCGGTGCCACCTCGAGAGGAGCTCCCCCAACAACCAGCCACGGTAGCCCCGGCCTGTGGCCTGACCTCGTGAGCTCGCCTACTCCTGGCGCTCGAGCCTCGGGAGGGGTGCTGGACCAAGGAGCTAAAGGAATACCTGACACAAGGGATGCTGCGGGAGAAGGAGGAGGACACGGAGCGCGTGGCCCGATAGGCTACGGCATACTACATCCAAGACGGTGAGTTATACAGAAAGCAGCTAAATGATGTTTCCTTACGATGCATCTCCGGGAACAGGGGAACGAGCTGCTGGCTGACACACACACGGTGGAGACTGTGTGCACCACTCATCATCACGAACCCTCGTCGGCAAGGCATTCCACAGCGGGTTCTACTGGCCTACGGTGCTCAATGACGCAACCGAGCTGGTGAAGTCCTGCGAGGCCTGCCAATTCCACGCCAAGCAGATCCACCATCCAGCTCAGGGATTCCAGACCATCCTGCTCTCGTGGCCATTCGCAGTCTGGGGGCTGGATATCTTAGGCCATTCCCTCGGGCGCCTGGGGGCTACCGCTACCTCTACATCGAAATCGACAAGTTCACCAAATGGGTGGAGGTAGAAGCCGTCCGCACCATCCCGGCCAGATATGCGGTCAAGTTCATCAAGGGTCGCGTGAGCCGGTTTTTGGTCCCTAATCGCATCATTAACGACAATGACTCGCAGTTCACTAGCAATCGTTTCAAGGCATACTGTGCTAACCTTGGAACGCAGATCTGCGACGCTTCAGTGGCACACCCCAGGAGCAATGGTCAAGCCGAATGCGCCAACGCGGAGGTCCTTAGAGGCCTCAAGACCAGGACCTTCAAGAAGAAGCTTGAGGCCTACGGCAAGGGCTGGCATGATGAGCTGCAGTCTGTGCTATGGTCCATCCGCACCATCGCCACCAAGCCAACGCGCGAGACCCCGTTCTTCCTCGTCTACGGAGCAGAAGTGGTTCTCCCTCACGAGGTCAAGCATCGCTCCGCGCGGGTCCTGGCATTTGATGAGACGCGGCAGGACTCCATGCGGGGGATGGACCTTGTTCTGGGGGAGGAACGCCGCCGTGAAGCCTCGCTCCAAGCGGCAAGGTACCAGCAGGCGCTGCGACGGTACCACTGTCGCAGCGTCTGCTCCATGACGCTCGAGGTGGGCGATCTCGTCCAGAGGCGGGTGCTCTCTAGGGAAGGGATGCACAAGCTCTCCCCCATGTGGGAGGGCCCGTTTAGGATCGCCCGTGTCTCTAGGCCTGGCGCCGTGCGCCTGGAGACACAGGACGGGATTCCCATACAGAACGCCTGGAACATCCAGCACCTTCGAATGTTCTACCCACGAAGCAAGGCCCAGCGCCTGTGAAGCAAGGCACCGTGCCTGTGAAGGTCTCCGCCTATGACACTCTCACGTAATAATGAGTGGGGCTGTACGCGCCCCGGGGTCTCAAGAGTGCCGCCCTTAGGCCTCGGGGGCTCCCTCCCACATCCTAGTGGCAGCACTTAGCTCTGTGCTAGTGAGAAGACTAGACTAGGTGCCGGACGCGGCTTTTCATTTGCTTTCCGTAGTTGGCTTGCCCCTCTTTACTGAAAATTTACTTTCTGGTGTTCCTTGTCGGCTTGGTTCCATCGCCTTTCGTCTCTGTTTCTGCCTTCTGTTCCTTGTTTTGACCCGTGCTCTCCCTCGCATGCCTCGCGAGGGGGCTGGACAGGTGCCCTCGTGGGTGTTTTTCCTGTTCTTCGCGAGGCACCCTCACCCAAGCTCGCAAGCTGGCGCACCTCTCTCAATCTGTGCCCCTCGGCTACCGCGATGCGAAGCGCTGGATCGTGGCCAGCTGCGCCTGTGACCAGGGTTCGGAAAAATAAGAGTTTCCTAACAAATTTTTCCAGTTCCCAGACGCATCCCGAGCAAAGGAGGCCTCGCCAGGCACTGGGAAATGCGTGCCTCACGAGGCAGAAACTACTTCAGACACATCAAGCTAAGTTATCTCTACACACCCACATAAAATGCTGGTACTGCGACACGACGCAGGAACGATAAACATAACATAGCGACTTGGAAACCATTGTTCATTACATGCCCCCGCAGGGCCCGTACTTGTTTATTCTTAAATGCAGGAAGGAAAGAACAAAACAAAAGTGGCGCATGCCCCCTTAGCAGTTCACGAGGATGGGTCTGTGGTGCTCTCCTGGCCTCAGCCGGACCCCTCCTCGCACTTCCCTGGAGCGCAGTGACGAGACGGCCCGCTACCACCCTCGAAGCAGGCGTGGCGGCGTGGCTGCTGGTCATAGCCGCCATTGCTGGAGCTGTCGCCGGAGGAGGAGCCGCCGTAGCTGGATGAGCCGTGGCCAGTGTCGAGGACGAGGCCACCTTCATCCTCGTCACGACCGTTGCCAAGGCCGAGCACCTCGTCGCCGTCGTTGTCCTCAGGGTTGCCAAGGCCGACCATCTTCCCCAAATACCCTCACGTAGAGGGTCGCGTCACCGTCGTACTTGAAGTGGAGGGCACACCGCCTGCCCAGGCTGCGCCCACGAGAAAACGTCTGCCAGTCGTGGGCCAGGGCTGCGTTGCCCCTGGCGGAGACTTCCACCGCAACCCATGAAGCCTTGCTGCAGCAGCCGTCCGCCTGCAGACATAGACTGCCAAGGCCCGCGGCCAGCAGTTCGCAGACAAAGAACCGCGGGAGCTGAAGCCAGGAGTGAGCTAGGTTCTCCGACCACACGATGAACTCCGAATCACCTCCACCAAATGGAAGCGCGGCTGAGGAGGCCACGCAACCATGGCGCGCCTCACCTCATCGATGGGACTGCCACGACCTGGGCGACTCCCACCGCGTGAGGAGGCGCCGCCGCAGCCGCGAGGGGCCACGTTGGTGGTCGCGGCGTGCTTGCACGGGTGACCACGCCCCCTCTTGGGTGGCAGCGAGCCGGGCCCCTCCTGGCGGGCCCTCCCCTTTTCCATAGCTGAGAACCTCTTCGACGGCCCCTCCTGGCGGGCCTTCCCCTTTTCTGCGGTAGAGAACCTCTTCAGTAGCACCATGAGTGTCACTGCTAGCGATGAAGCAAGGGAGAGGAAGAAGGAGGAGGAGTGGAGGAAGAGATGGGTGACGGGGGATCCACCCCCCTTCCCATTTATAGCCGAGAGGAGGCAAACCGCCGGCCGCCATGATCTAAGGTAATAATGACCTTTTTTGCATGCAGCAGAGACACATCAAGTCGGGCAGTTGCTGAGGCAGCATGGGGAAGTGGATATGCCCACGTCCAATCAATCGCCACACGTCAAGCGAGGCCATAGGCTGTTGGGGCCCGCGTCGCTCCACACCCGTGGCTTCGCCTCGAAGTCAAGTTCAAGCACGCCTTGGGCCTAGGGGCTATTGTCAACGCCCTGGGAACGGGGGTCCCCAGACTTGCCTGCCTGTGGCCCACGGTGTGGCTCCATCAGCGGCCCCGTACGGCCCATCTTCAACAGCAAACACTCAAGACCCTCGCGAGGGGCCGAACCTCACGAGGCGGACGATGCAAGACCTCCTCGGGGGGCGGCCTCACCAGGCTGGCTCGCGAGGGGCAGAGAGATCATGGCAAGGGACACCTCGCGAGGTTCCTGTGATGCAATCCATGACGACCAAGGCTAGGCGGACGCAAGGCGGGCGCCAGCGTGCGCAGTGTCCTTGTTTCCTCTTTGGTGCTAAAGAGGCAAGCGCAGGCGCGGTGTCCCAACACTACAAAAAATACACTTCCGTGATGATACGTGATTGTCACAGTAGGTCACGTCTTCTGTCATGCATGTACATCCATGACAATTTTATGACAGAATCAAGATAGTCATACATGTGCTGTCGTAGAAGTGTTCCATGACATTACCAAAATTATAATCACGGAAGTGTCCACTTCCATGACGATAAATCGTGCGTCACAGAAGTGTTTTCGTCAAGGGTGACCGACACGTGGCATCCACCATAATGGAACGCTGTTAAGCTATCGGGTCCGGTTTTGGATCCAATAACCCGTTACCAGCCCCGACCAATGGGGATTTTCCACATGTAAAATCATCATTGGCTGGAGGAAACACGTGTCGGATCACCGTTGGGACAGATGTCATCCACTCATTGGACCCAAAGCGCCTATGATACATCGACATGTGGCACTGCCCAATAGAGGCCCATTCCTGTGAAAAGGCCGGCCCATTTGACTTAGTCAAAAGGTGGCGGGCCGGCCCACGGCAAGCCTGTGAACGGCTTGTTCGCATATAGCCGATTTACAACCCGCTAACCCAGGGCCCGTTTACGGCCTACCTGAATTAGGCCCAGTAGTGTCATCTGGGCCGTCCAATATAATTCCAGCCTGTTTTAACTTCCGGCCCATGTATGGCCCATGACGTCTTTTGGCTCATATGAGGCCCTTAGTAACCCTCGGCCCATTAACGGCCCGTGGTAAAACTGGCTCGTAATGAACAGTGTATCACTTTATACCCATTAACGGACCATTATTCTGTTGGGCCATTTCCAGCCCATGTTATCTTACAGACTTCTCATGGCCCATTTATTCTTGGGCTCATTTCCAGCATTCGGTTACTTACGGCCCGTTACTGTCATTTTCTGCTTGTGGGCCATATTCAGCCCGTGCTTACAGACGGCCTGTTTGTGGCCCGTTAATACGTTGGGCCATTTCCACAACATCATCAAATATGGCCGATTAACGACGGCCCATTATGGTTGGCCCATGAACGGACGATTCCAACTCTAGCCTGTTTACGGCCATAAAGCGGTATGTTATTCGCCCATGTTTGGGCAATCGATCATACGGCCCGTATAAGGCCCATTGATGATACGACTCGTAGAAGGCCCATTTATGATACGGCCCGTAGAAGGCCCATTGTTTTTACGGCCCATAGAAGGCCCAGTGTCACTACAGTAAATATGGAGCCCATGGTTATTGTGTCCTAGTTTTAAAAAATAGGTTATTGTGGCCACTAGCAAACCACGGAAAAAGCACAAAACTGACTACAAGCAAACAAATAAACAAGACAACAAGGAAATAAATAAGCAAGCAACTTACGTTAGGCTATCATGGCTATTACACATATTACATCCACTGGGCACCAAAGTTCGCCACCAGTGCAAATATAGGGAAGAAAGCAGCATATCATATACACAGGTTGTTAAAGTTGGCGACCAGTGCAAATAAATGCCGCAGCAAAACAAGTCTAGAACTGAAACCACTTTAGAAGATCTCAAGAAACAATATGCTGGGTACCCCTAATACTGGCAAGATGCTTAGCAAGCTTATTAACTTTCTCTTGTTTGGCAAATCCTCCAGCGCTTGCTGTTGTACCAAAAAGTATGCGTCTGAATTCTGCAGGGACTTCCTTAGTCCTTCAGCTTCCTGTCGCAGCACATCTGATCGATGTCTTTCAACTTGAAGCTGAGACTCAAGAAGACGAACTGATTCAGGCAGCGAGTTCGAAGAGCTTGTGCCAGCAGTAGGGGCCAGTAACTCGAACACTACATCAAGACAGGACTTCTGGGTTCTCTCACTGTCGTCAAGGTAGTTTTTATCAGCTTTTTTGGAGACCAACAGGGATGTCTCACTATCTTGAACCTTATCTGCATTACTTCCTTCACCATTGCATAACGGGGTATTGTTCTCCAATATTTTGTCCGCATTCTAAAAGAGAAACAAGCAGACACATCACAGGTTTACCATGTTGTATATGAAACTCATTTTGGTAAATCAATTCAGTAGTAAAGTGCATAGGATAACAACATGAAACAAACATATATCTATGTACCATGGTCACTTTATGGGCTATATCATTCTAGTTTTTGTTGCCAAATCGAGATAGAGACACGGTTCAAATAATATCTTTTCAAGACAAAGCAGAATAGACAGAATATAAGTGTGGGAAACTATAGAGACAATTGTAATGTGCATGACATGAGAACATAACTGGTTATTCAATTGAAACTGAAATCAATATAGAGCAAGTTACAACAGCAAACCAGTTAAAGAAACAAGTTGAAAACATACCTGTTGCGCCATTGGAGTTTCAATTCCATCCTTCAAATCCTTGAGAGTCTTTTTCAAAAAGTCCTAGGGACTAGAAAAAGTCCTAGGACTAGAGAACCAAACACCACCTGAATACCTTGTTTTTACTCCAGATACTTCCATCACTGCTTCAAATGGCTGATGCACAGGAAGAGTAGTTGAATATACAAACGTTGTCGATAAATGGAACACGTAATACAAAAAAATGATAGCATGATATAATTCACATACATGATGATTGGCTTAACAGCATGGCATTGCATAATTCACATATATAATGCCTTTGCGACAAGATAGCATTGCATAATTCACATATATAATGTATTGCAACAAGATGGCAATGCATAATCCACATATATGGTAATTAGACACTAAACAGGTGGCATTCACACAAAGCATGTATAAACTAATCAAATGACATCGCAATGCAAGACACCATACGCATGATATGAGCAACATAACCCTGCCAAGTTAATTAGAGCATACACCTCGGGGGGAAATAGGACTGGTCATCTGTCTCTGAATCCTCCTATGAGGAGCTATCCGTAACCAGCGAGATATGCGCTTCGTCAGATAGCATAGTCTGCTCTGAAGACCTTGTTTTCACTCCAGAATTTTCCATCACCGTGTCAAATGGCTGACGCACACGAAGAGTAGTTGAATGTACTAACATTGTTGACAAATGTAATATGTAACGAAAAAAGGATGGCCTGATATAATTCACATATAAGATAACTGGCTAAGTAGGATGGCACTGTAAAATTCACATATATGATGCCTGGCTAAACAAGATGGCATTGCATAATTCACATAAACGATGAATAAACTAAACAGATGGCATTCACACAAAGCATGTCTAAACTAAGTAGTTGACATATTTGATATACAAAGTAAGCAATGCAAGGCACCATATGCATGATATAACCAACATCAGCATGCCAAGTTAGAGTGAAGACCTCATGGGGTAAATAGGAGTGGTCTTCTACTTCTGAATCCCCCTCAAAACAGTTATCTTCCTCTTGATTACGATCCGAAATGGGTGGAGGGGGGCTGCCTTTGTGCCCACCATGGAGCGACGTCTGCATGAAATTTTATTGCCATGCAAGGCTCGTCTCTTTTTATGTCTACATGTTCAGTTCCATTGTGTACAATAACTGACATGCATAGGAATAAAACATATTGAAATTATGTAAGGAGTGCATGCACAAATCTAGAGTGATGGTAGCAAACTGTGGATAGACCCAAAACCAATGATAGCAGGCAGATAATAGCTTTAGTTAAAAAATACAAATAATGGCTCCTTTAATGTTTGTTTGCACCCAACATGAAACTCACAGTAGACACCCGAGATTAACCAGATAGTAGACAGATAGTACTGATTGATGCCCCAATATGTACCCCACAACTATTTAAAAACTAAAGTTTCAGCATAAGTTTGGACCTGACTCGGAGTCTAATAGGTGAACACAATGATAAAGTAGCATGTCATCATATTAAGCGATGCATAACGTAAGCAGACACGGAAGACTGTGACCTCTCTTGCGGACACGTGTAGTCCTCAAGGTCATCTACTCAATTGATGATGGTAATGCAGTTGTCGTGGCTGCCGGCGGCGGGGAAGAAGATCTGAGGCGGCGAAAGATAGTCTGGAGAGCGAAACCTTGTTGTGATGAACCCTTCCGTCGTTGGAGCAGCTGAGCTGGGGTGGAACACAGCACCGCAGGAGCAGGACAAACCACACAAGGTTTTCTTTGACACATATCTGTAATAGAAGTAATTGTGTAAGGGTTTGTTTGAATGTGAGGATTCTAACAATGCAGGGATAGGAAATAGACAGGAATAGGATAGGAATGCACGTGCAAAATAGAGAATTTAAAAACAGAGGATTTCAGCCAATCTACGTGTTTGGTTCACAAGAATTGGAAGATCACAGGATGCAAAGAAGCATGGTGATATTAAGTCAAACCACAAGAAAATGTACGGTTATAATGTTATTATGCTACTATCTCTTAGTCTTGTGCTTCATGAATAGGAATTTGAAAAGGAGGACAAGTGGAAATTAAAATTCCTACGGTTTGTCTTTCAAGGAGACACTAAAGGAACAAATCCTACAGTTTTCCTTTGCTCCATTCATTTGCACCAAATTCATGAAAAGTAGTACCATACGAAACTTTCCAATTCCTATGTTTTTCATTCACTTTTCCTTTCAAGCACTGGCGATTCCAGTAGACAGGCTTGAGCAAGGAAAATCCTGCACTAAAAAAATGTTTTTGTGCTACTTCTATAACTTTGGACCCAGGCCACTGCCCTACTAGCTCAACTCACAGGGCCATCGACAAATGCACAGCTCAAACGTGTAGAGATATATAATGATGGTGTTCAAGAGAGTCCATCACAGATAGCTAAGTTGCCTAGTACCTCACTTCTTGTCATATAGTAGGATAAAATGATTGTATTTCCCGTTACTCTATGTGCTCAGTGGACAATATATATAACATGTTGAGTAAAAAAGATAGGCAACAAGTGTACAACCTCTTTGGCGAAGCCATGTCGATCTCAGCGTGATTGGGTTGGACGGTGAGGATGATTCGGATGACTTGGCTGTCGGAGGAGGGGAAGACGATCTTAGGTGTCTAGAGATGGAGCCCGAGGTACTGCTCCGCTGTGATGGAGGGTTTTGTCGTTGGAGCAGCTCCGGTGAGTTGTACGACGCCGAGGCTGAAGCAGGACAAGAGAGACAACGTTAACCTGAGTGGAATTCTAATAGCATCTCCAATAGATGACGTAAAATACATAACCACAAAGTGCTAGATGTATACATCAGCCGCTCATCTCTGAACTTAACTGTAAAGACTGAATTTAACTGTCGAAACTGAACTTAACTGTCGAAACTGAATTTTACTATCGAAATTGAACGCACTAGAGGTGAGGCTACACGTCAGTCGACTGACTTTTTCATCTCTGGTCAGTTGATTTTGCAGCCGTTGGATACGAAATCAAGGGCATGCAGTTCATCTTCGACCTCCACCCCCCTGAGCCACCAGCCACCACCAGCCAAACAGCCACCCCCCGCTGCCCGCGGCCGTCGGTATGCCACCCTGCCCTCCCCGAAAACACTCCCCACCGCCGGTCCGCCGCCGCCCCGGCCATCCCTATAGGCCCCCCCGTGTCGAGCTTTTTCTCCGGCGATCCCCACGCCACCGCCCCCACCCTGAACCCTAAGATAGATAGTGGGGTACCTCTCCGGTGAGCCCCCCTCCCCGCCGCGGCTGGTTCTTCCTTAACTCCGGCAAGCCCCCCCCCCCCACCCTCTGAAAATCGACTGACCCAAAAGTCGATTCAATCGACTAAAGTGTAGCTAAATCGGAGCAGCATCGCAAGAAAGAGCAAGAGCAAGAGCAGCAGCAAGAGCAAGAGCAGACCATGTAGGGGACCGAGAGCAAGAGCAGAGCAGCAGCGCGAGTGACAGCTAAAGCAGCAGCAGCTCCTACTGATGTGGATGTCGCCGCCGAGGGAGCGACACCGTGGAGGAAGTGGTCGGCGACACCGCCGTGGATGGAGCCGCGATGTGTCGGCTCGGGACAGAGTGCCGGCAGCACCGTGAGATCGAATCAAGAAGAAAATGCGGCGATTAGTGTACAACCTCTTTGGTGGCGCCAATTAGGCCGCAGCTTCAACCGAGGAAATGGTGATGATGATGCTCTTTCGGTGGTGCAGGTGAAGATGGTGGTGTGGGAATGGAAGTGGCGGGAAAGACAAGGGGAACATCGGGGCAGCTCCTTGGAGGTGGAGGACGGGGTGGCTGAACCGGCGGGATGACCAGATCGACGACGGATCCTCATCCGGTATGGTGGGTGAGGGACGTCGAGGTGTTGCTGTGGACGACGTCATCGGGGAAGAGGCTCCGGCTGGGTGGCGGACGGAGGAGGGTGTGGGGCTTCGTGGGTTTCCCCGGCCTCGATGTACAAATGGGTGTGCGGATGGGATGGGAGTGGGAACCCATGGCTTAGGGATGCGCTTATCCGAAATGTGGGGTAAGTTACAAAAGTACCGGCACTGATTTCAGGTGGTTCTTTCGGTTCAGGGGTATCACGGGCATTTCGCGTGTCGGGATTTCACAGGAGGTGGGAGTTTTCGCGCGCGTTGTAATTTTGGTATAGCAAGGCGCGGGTTGAGATGGAGGGAGTTGTCAGAGCACAATGAGACAAAGATATATCTTAAATATTTCGGGCTAACAAGGCGCGAGTTGAAATTTCCAGACAAGCCTAACGTGTATTGTACCAAATCAATTCACACTACAAATGTGATTCAAAACTTTGAATTCATGTTATGTTCAATTAAAATATTTCGTTACGTGTATAATGCATGCAACCTAGTACTCAAATGAATGTTTTAGTGCATTCCAAACATATATACTACCGCTTCAATATGAACTAAATTTGAATTCGTTTCTCTATTTGAATAAGATCTACAATAATGATTGTTGTGAAGTCAAAGGATTTGAATTTGTTTCTCCATTTTAATAAGATCTACAATTGTCATTATTGTCAAGTTAAACCATCGTTTGTGTATTAACTTCACAGCACACCACATGATTAGTCTCAAGTTACATATGAACTATGTGTACTATATGAACTCAAACTCGATTTTTTGAATCCACTTTATGTTGATTTCAAATCATAGTACATTTCAAGCTCTAGATAGATCTTCACAAACTAAACCTTGTCTCATATGTATAATGTGTTTATCACATTATGTAGTGCCCCGCCCCCTACGCCTACAAGTATTTAGATGTGAGTTGCGGGCGCTGTATCAGACCATCCGTAGGGCCCGTGAGGCCCTCTCCGTCGTCCTTCGAGTTGTTGCGCTCACCGTGGCGCCGCCGTCTCGCATTGTCAACATGGTCAACGGACATGAGGATGAGGACATGACTTTACTTGGA
The DNA here is from genome assembly GCF_018294505.1 of Triticum aestivum. Lineage (NCBI taxonomy): Eukaryota > Viridiplantae > Streptophyta > Magnoliopsida > Poales > Poaceae > Triticum > Triticum aestivum. The sequence goes on along the minus strand of NC_057806.1, from coordinate 233,854,571 downwards.
GAGGATGACAGTGGGGACCCACCAGGGCTATAGCCGCACGTACGCAAGTGCCTCCTTATTAGTATATAAAACAATAAAAAAATTTGATTCCTCCTGGTTTCCTGACATCAAGGTCCCACACCATTGTCAACTTATGTAGTCAAGAAACAAGAGAATTGCACAAGAAGCGGCCGACAGCTGGGACCAAGCAGCTCGAGCAGTATTTGTGTTTTTGAGGTGTGAGCACTGCAGAGTTTTTCTTGAGCGATGTTTAGCCCAGATGTTAATTTTTCTCCTCTGAACAACAACGAAAACATGGCTGCAGCTATTAACTGGGCGGGTTGTGGCCCGTCTAGCCCAGGCCAGATATCCAACCCAGATATTAATTTTTTCAAGGTGAAAATGGCTAGCCCAGCTATACTTTTTTTGGGAATACCCAGGCAAGGTCAAGTTGTTATTCTCTGCCCAGCTGGGCTGCAAATCTTTCCTAGGAGGGATGCATTAGGCTTAACAATAAAATGGGCTTTAAGAAATAATAAATGGGATGTAATTATAAAAACTGGGCAGTAACTATAAAAAATGCACCAAACATATAATTACTTTATAAAATATTGTTTTTGGATATTGATAATTTTAATTTCATTAATTGTTGCGAGCGCAATGCTTCATTGGATTTTTACGTAATATAAATTTATATTGAAATTGTATTTAATCTAACTAGAAATTTTGAGATAAAAATATTTCAGATCCCATCAAAATGTGGGAAATTTTATTGAATTCTGTTTTGAATGGTTGGTTGAAATGGGTTGTACTTTTAACAAACTGTAAATGGGCTATAGTAAATTCCATTAGAATTCAAAAACTGGCTGCACATTCTTACAAATCTCAAATTGGCTATAAGTTCTCTACCACACACTTGTGGCCTTACTAAGTTGATGCGTCCCCTCAAAAAAAAAGAGTTGACGTGTATGCAAGGCTTTGTCAACTTATAGTCAACACACGCTTCTAGCAGCAGTGGCCATTGGATGTCCATCCAATGGATGCTGTGCTTCTTCTTCAATCTCGGATATTCTAGCTTCACCCGCCCAAAAAATGATTCCTCCCCCTGACATCTGGGGCGCACCGTTTCGGAAGCTGACCTGTGGACCTACTAAGTTGACACGTACCAAGGGCTTTGTCAACTTAGTCTATATAAACGATTCTAGCTGCAGTGGCCGATGTCCATCCAACGGCCGTCGTGCTTCTTCAACCTCTGGTCTTCTTGCTCCAGCCGCCCAAAGCAGCGCCGGTCTTGCCGCCTGCTCCTGCCTCCCGTGGCCGGCTGTGGTACCGCGCATGCCTCACCGCCCCTACTACTCCCACCGCTGTCCAGGGCATCCCTCCACTCACCCACGCCCCCTGTTATTTTGCAGTGACGGCAGCCTCACACCGCAGCCGAACCAATGAACCCTCGTACTCCTCTCCACATGGGTATCCACTATCGCGTCTTCCCCGGCTCCGCATTGTCCCCTACCTAGGCCTTGCTGTCGTCCATCGCCCTAGTGCTCTCGGTGCGGCGTGGTCAACATGGTCAAGGAACGACTTCCATCAGAAGAGTACTATACCTGGAAAGGCTGAAAGGTGGGTCCGCGGTAGCCGCAAGGAAGTGCCTCCTTATTACGCGGAAAATAATTATTCCTCCACCTGACAGCGGGGACCCACCGGACGGGCCACTGTATTTGGCGAAAAAATGTTTCCCCCTCACTGCTGGGACCCACCCGACGGGCAAACGTATTTCACAAAAAATTATTCCCCCCGCTGTCAGCTCAGACCCACCGGAGGTGACTCCTTATTACGCACAAAAAAATGAATACTCCCCCTGCTAGTTGGGACCCACCTTGGTGGGAGGTGACTTATGGGCCTACTAAGTTGACGGGGACGGAGTGCTTTGTCAACTTAGTCAATATGAACGATTCTAGCTCCAGTGACTGTACGATGTCCATCCAACGGCTGTAGTGCTTATTCAACCTCTGATCTTGTTGCTCCAGCCGCCCAAAGCAGCGCCGGTTGTGCCGCATGCTCCTACCTCCCGTGGTCGGCTATGCTGCCCCGGAGGCCTCACCGCCCCCTACTATTCCCACCGCTGGCCAGGCCATATCTCTACTCACCCACACCCCCTATTATTCTGTGGTGACGGCAGCCTCACACCGCAGCGAACCAGTGAACCCTCGTACTCCTCGACGCATGGGCATCCACTGCTGCGTCTTCCTCGGCTCTGCGTCATCCCCTTCCTAGGCCTCGTCGTCATCCACCTCCTTGGTGCTCTCAGCGCGGCATGGTCAACATGGTCAAGGAACGGCTTCCATCGGACGTGGACTATACGTGGAGAGGCTGATAGCTGGGTCCACGGCAGCAGCAAGGAAGTGCCTCTTTATTGTGTGCAAAATAATTATTCCTCGACCCGACACGGGGACCCACCGGACGGGCCACCATATTTCACGAAAAAAACATTTCCCCCTGACTGCTGGGACCCACCAGCTACATCTTCGCATGCAAGGAAGTGTGCCTGGGCAAAAAAAACAAAAATGATTCACCCCCATGACTGATGGGACCCACCAGCTACATCTTCGCACGCAAGGAAGTGCCTGACGGTCGGGACCCACCTGGTCGAAGCGTACGTAGCATTATCATTCTGGTCGCGAACGTGTACGTACATACTGGTCGATGTAGAGGCGCGCACATGTCGTAGTAGAGGCCGCATGTAGCATGTACACGTACGTACAACGGCCAGTGTGCAAGAAAGAAAATACGGCTACATATGTACATACGGGCAGGGTCTCGAACGCCTACTCACGCATACATACGGCTAGGGCTCGTGTACATGGCTGGGTCGGAACGGAGAAACAACGTCACCGCCGTGTTCATGGGGAGCCAACCGGCTGGGTCAGAATAGAATGTGTCGCCGTGTTCATCGAGAGGGCTTGGACGGAACAGCCGATGGAAACGAGGCCTGGCATACCGCAGAACGGAGGAAACGGCATTGTGTTCGACCGACCACGTTCGAAATGGGATCCTGTTCAACGGGAGGGGTCCGGCGTACCGCAAAACGGAGGAAACGGACCTCCTACGGTCGAAACGGGGGTCCTGTTGATCGGGAGGGGTGTGGCGTACCACAAAACGGAGGAAACAGACTTGTGTTGGAGCGCTACGGTCGAAATGGGGGTCATGTTCATCGGGAGGGGTGTGGCGTACCACAAAACGGGACTCCACGGGATACTGTTCATCTCCACCATCGACCCCCTCCAGCCTCCACGGGCTACTGTTCATCCACGGGCTCCTGTTCATCCATCCTCCACCGCGCGCTACTCCACCGGCTACTGTTCAATCAGCCCTCTCCACGGGCTCCTGTTCAACCACCCCTCCACGGGCTACTGTTCATCCAGCCCTCCACTGTCTACTGTTCATCTTGCCCTCCATGGGGTGGTCCAATTCATCCTGCCCTCCACGGGGTCCTGTTCATCCAGCCCCAACCGGCTCGATCAATCGGGGTCCTGTTCATCTAGAGGCAACACCACGAGGTCCTGTTCATCCACCCCCATTGGGAACTGTTCATCCAAACCCCCCCCCCCCAGCATGCTCTCACTGTTCATCCAGGGGGAGCATCGATCGGCTTCAGTTAGCAGCAGTAGCGAAGGAATCGCTCAATCGAGTTCAGTTAACAGCCATCTATCGATCGCTCGGGTTCTGTAACGCGTAGCCTGCAGTGCAATCGCTCGGGTTCAGTTAGAGCCCAACACCTCGCTCGGTTCAGGTAGAGCCCAACGCCTCGCACCCACACACGTGCGTGTACAATAGAAATGTGCATCGCTCGGCCCCGACCACCCACCGTAACTGGGAACACCCTCATATTTTCCTCGCCCTCGCTTCTACCATGGTTTTTTCCATCATGGATGGCCCAAATAATGTCATGCGGCTGCGTCTCCGGCCCGCCCAGGACAAAAAGCCCATTTTCTGTCATGAGTATTTGTCATAGAAGTAGGACCCCACCACATCTATGATGATACCGGGTTTTGTCACAATTATCGTCATAGAAGTGTCATAAGTATGACAGAAAAAAATTCCGTTCGGCCCAAAATGTCAGGGATGTGTCTTTTATTGTAGTGCAAGGCGTCAAGCAAAGGTTTCCATATCAGTGCAACGAGACCAAGACCAGCAAGACGGCAGGACGGAGGTCACCGTGGAGCCCAGGACGGCACCATCACCAGAGCCTTTGGCACGCGAAGACCATCTATTGTCAGGATAGGTTGTACTAGCTGTCCCCCTTCAAATTAGCCATTGTGGGATCCCTTCCCGCCTAACATTTGGGAAGAGGACCCGGGCCTCTATATATAGGACTAGCCACCACCGTATATGGATCATCTCATCATGGACCGGATCCATTCCACCAAGGCGACCACACAAACTCGCCAAGCACAAGAGCACCTCTCCTCAGGAGGTTGTTCTTCCCTTGTAACTGTTCACCCACAGACCAAGAGGCAATCCACCACACCACACTGCAGTAGGGTATTACACCACATCGGTGGCCCGAACCAGTATAAATCTTGTGCCCCTTTGTTCTGTGAGTTCGACGTGCTGAGCCTTGAGATTGAGGTGAGCGCGTGAGCTAGAGGGAGGAGAGATCTTCGTGCGCACACTAGTGTTCGAACCTCAAGGGTTTTGTCGGAACCCGAAATCCGACAGAAAGCTTGTCCCTACAAAATCATATTGTCTGGCTATGCTCCATCTTCATCACACGAAGTATTCAAATCATGCACAACCCCGATGGCAAGCCAAGAAATTGTTTCATACTTTTGATATTTTCAAACTTTTTCAATTGTCACGCAATACATGAGCATGAGCCATGGACATAGCACTATAGGTGGAATAGAATATGGTGGTTGTGGAGAAGACAAAAACAAGGAGATAGTCTCACATTAACTAGGTGTATCAATGGGCTATGGAGATGCCCATCAATAGATAGCAATGTGAGTGAGTAGGGATTGCCATGCAACGGATGCACTAGAGCTATAAGTTTATGAAAGCTCAAAAAAACTAAGTGGGTGTGCATCAAACTCGCATGCTCATGAAGACCTAGGGCAATTTGAGGAAGCCCATCATTGGAATATACAAGCCAAATTATATAATGAAAAATTCCCACTAGTATATGAAAGTGACAATATTGGAGACTCTCTATCATGAAGATCATGGTGCTACTTTGAAGCACAAGTGTGGTAAAATGATAGTAACATTGCCCCTTCTCTCTTTTCTCTCATTTTTTTATTTTGGGCTCTTTTTTATTTTTTGTTCGGAGTCTTATCCCGACTTGTGGGGGAATCATAGTCTCCACCATCCTTTCATCACATGGGACAATGCTCTAATAATGAAGATCATCACACTTTTATTTACTTACAACTTAATAGTTACAACTCGATACTTAGAACAAAATATGACTCTACATGAATGCCTCTGGGGATGTATCGAGGATTATGGTGGAAGGGGGCACCGCACATGGCTAAGAATATGATCACGTGGATCAACTTGTGTGTCTAGGGGTTCCCCCTGCCCCCGTATATAAAGGAGCAAGGGGAGGAGGCCGGCCGGCCCCTATTGGCGCGCCAGGAGGAGTCCTCCTCCTAGTAGGAGTAGGACTCCTACTAGGAGGGGGGAAGGAAGTGGGGAGGGAGAAGGAAAGGGGGGCGCCGCCCCCCCCCCCCTCTCCTAGTCCAATTCGGACCAGGGGGGAGGAGGTGTCGTGGTTCTAAGCCTGACAGTAGAGTGGGGGTAGGTATGGAGAGGCAAGGTCCTAGCTATGGAGAGGTTGTAAGCACAAAGGATGTACGAGTTCAGGCCCTTCTCGGAAGAAGTAACAGCCCTACGTCTCGGAGCCCGGAGGCGGTCGAGTGGATTATGAATGTATGGATTACAAGGTGCCGAACCCTTCTGCCTGTGGAGGGGGGTGGCTTATATAGAGTGCGCCAGGACCCCAGCCAGCCCACGTAGGAGAGGGTTTAAGGTGAGTTAAGTCTGGGGCGTTACTGGTAACGCCCCACATAAAGTGCCTTTACTATAATAAAGTCTACTTAATTACAGACCGTTGCGGTGCAGAGTGCCTCTTGACCTCCTGGTGGTCGAGTGAGTCTTCGTGGTCGAGTCCTTCAGGCCAGTCGAGTGTGTCCTCGTTTGTCGAGTGAGTCCTCGTTGGTCGACTGGAAGGCGACCTCTTCTAGGGATGTCCTAGGGTAAGTTACTTGGAGCAGGTCCATGACCCTACCCTAGGTACATAACCCCATCATTAGCCCCCGAATGGATTGAGGCTTCGAGTGAAGAAGGGGTTGATGTCGTTTCCGATTAACCTTTGTGCTCTAGTTGTGCGCTGTTCTGGATCAAAGAATCTCTTCGTTGACAGGGAGCAGTTTGTCTTCGGTCGACTCGATCCATTCTATTTTTGCGTCGAGTGATCTTTCGAGCTTCGTCGATCTCCGAGCGACGGATCGCCGGAATCACCGCGTCTGACAGACTGATTTGTTGCTCGCGGATTCTGCGGGGTGCAAAATTTGGGGGCGCGCGCGAAGCGGGGCAGACCGCGGCGTTCGGATGGGACGGGGCGTAGACGCCTCGATCTCCGCGCCGCCTTTTTCGCCACGTATCCAGTCCTCATAACTGCTCACAGATATGATTAGATCGACCGGGCCCACATGTCAGTCACTCGGAAGGGATCTTATAAATGTGCCCGGCGAGGATTTCTGTGCTGCGCCTCCGCATTCTCCCTCTCTCCTTCTGCTTCCTTCCTCCCTGCTCAGCGTGCTCGCCCTCGCCCCCGCACCACTTCCCTTCGTGCATCTCACCGGCGACCATGGCCAAGGAGAAGACGGCGGCGCTGGAGCGTGCCAAGAAGGCGTCGGCATCGGAGAAGGCGAAGGGGAGATCCACCAGCCGCAGAGGGTCCTCGTCCAGATCCCGCCTGCCGAAAGGCTGGGTCCAAGGAGACTGGATCCAGTCGACCATCACGGAGAAGGACCTCCTCGACATGGCCAACGAGGGCTTGATCCCTCACGGAGCTGCGAGGTTGCCGGGGAAGGAGTGGCAGCCACAACCAGAAGAGGGTGAGTGTGTGCTTCTGGCCACTCATGTTGACCGCGGGTTTTCCTTGCCGCCAAGCATTTTCTTCCGTGGCTTCTTGAATTTCTTTGGAGCGCAGCTCCACCACTTTACCCCAAACTCCATTGCCTATCTTGCTGCATTCGTGTCCATGTGTGAGGGTTTTTTGGGCTGTCGACCGCACTGGGGCTTGTTCAAACGTATCTTCACGTGTCGCTCTCAGACCGTGAAGAAGGCGAGCCCAGGTGACGAGAAGACCCGAGTCGTCCAAATGTGTGGGGGCCTGGGGATTCAGGTGAGGAATAATAGCACCTTCCCACCCATGTCCTTTCCCGAGTCCGTCAGAGGCTGGCAGTCGACTTGGTTCTACTGCCAGGTCCAGTCGACGCCAGGGCAGTTGAGTGGACTCCCTCCGTTTACCATGGACCGAGTGAACAAGCCCTCCCCTCTGAAGCTGATTCCGGAGGAGAAAGCCGACGTGAAGATGTTGATGGAGCGCGTGGTGCAGCTGGTTCGGGAGGGTGTGACAGGCATGGACCTCTTGGAGGTTTTCCTCAAGCGTCGCATCCAGCCTCTCCAGTTCCGGAGCCACTGCATGTGGTTGTACTGTGGGCCCGAAGACGAGACTAGAGTCCATCCAGAAGAAGTCGACGACGCCACTCTGGAAAGGTGGATGGTAGCCGTTACTGGGAACAGGGACAACCCGCGCGGAGCCAGAAGGATTCCTCCACTCGACCACGACAACGTCCCAAACAAGGTACACTTGCTCTGCTTTCCATTGTGTCCTTGTTGTATTCATTTCTGCTAACCCTGCCGACTGGTCGACTGACCCTTGTTTGGGCATCTGCTAGGCCTTCACCGAGCTGTACTCGATGCCCAATGGGGCGCAAGCTCCGACTGAAGAAGGCGAGGCGAGCGGGGGCGAGGCGAGCGGGGGCGAGGCGAGCGGGGGCGAGAGCCAGGAAGAGGAGGAATGGGACTCGGATGCTGCAGGGGATGACGACGACGATGATGATGAAGGTGATGAAGATGACATCGAGGACGAGGAAGAAGAGGAGGAGGAGGTCGTTCCACCGCGCTCAGAAAGGCGGTCGAAGCTTGTCCACGACCCCTCGACCGAACGTGGTAAGGGGGTTGCGACTGCCGCTCAGTCGACCAAGCGCCCTCGGACCACCTCTCCGGCGCCGACTGAAAAGGCGCTGAAGCAGCCCAGGGCGGCCTCCTCGAAGCCGACCAAGCTCCTGCCGAAGATGAAGGTGTCCATCCCCACCATATCAGGGTAATTGTGTTGCTCATATTTTCTTATCCTTGTGCGAACTTTATCTCTGGTCGACGCTGAGGTTAGTCGACTGATCCTTTGGAGTTGCAGTGCTGCTACTTCTGAGACCTCGGCCCGGGCCGATGACCACGAGATGGAGGATGCAGCAACTTCGAATCCAGGTACTGTGTTCTTAACACCATTCTTAGTCGACTGACTCGCTATCTCTGATCCTGACCCTTCTCCGCAGCTCCACCCAACACTGTTATCGATCTTCCTGATGATGATGAGGATGAAGAGCCGCACGTCCCAGAGGACCAAGCTGGTGCAGCGAAGGAGGCAATACGCCAGGCGGGACTCATGATGGAGCAGCTGAAGACCATCCGGGATGCGAGCCAGGCAGCTTATGACGCCAGCTCTGCCCTCCAAAGCAATGTCCAGGTCAGTCGACTGCTGTTTGTTCTGTTGGATATGCTACCAAAAACTTTTCTTTTCCGGGATTTATATTAGTCACCCAGTGGGTGTGTCGAATAAACTCCGTGTTAGCGGGGGCACGCTGAGTGCACCCGCTGGGTGTAGTCCCCAAGGCTAAGGTCGACTGCTGGCAGTCGGCCTTAGGCTTTATAATGTCAATCTTTCTGTCAGTCGACTGGTCGACTGGATTTCGCAAACCAGTGGGGGCACGCTGAGTGCACCCACTGGGTGTAGTCCCCGAGACTGTGGTCGACTGCTTGCAGTTGATCACAGTCTTAGAGAATGCGTCTCGCACACTGTTTTTTTTTTGAGGTCGACTGGTCGACTTTGTCTTCAACAGGATTAGTGGGGGCACGCTGAGTGCACCCACTGGGTGTAGTCCCCGAGGCTACGGTCGAATGCTTGTATTCTGCTGTAGTCTTAGAAACTTGTGTTTTTCCCTTTTTCACTCGGAAGTGAGTTACATTTGACGTTTAGTCGATTGGTTCTTCGCAGAACTCCTGTGATCTCGTGGCTCGCTACTCAGAGCTGGAACAAAAACATACTCAAGTCGAGCTGAGCTTGAAGCTGGTTCAGGAGAAGCTGACAAAGGCAAAGGAGGAGACCGAAGGTATGTTTGGTGAGACCCTGACGACTGCTTTTCCCCTTGCTTGTTTCGGCATCTGATCTCGCTGTAACTTGCAGGTAAGGTAAGGGAGGCCCAGCAGAAGAAAGACCTTGAGCTAGCTGATAAGATCAAGCTTGCTGACGAAAAGTTGGCTTCAGTCACCAAGCTCGAACAAGACAATACCAATCTGAAAACTGCTCTTGGGATTGCCAACAAGGAAGTCAGTCGACTGAGAACTGACAAAGCTGCCTTGACCGACCAAGTCAGCAAATTGACTGAGAAGAAGACTGAACTGGAGGCTTTCCTGAGTGGCCTTGCCAAGAAGCTGTTTCTTATGCTTGAAGGTAAACCTCCATGTTTGGCAAATATTTCCAACTGTGGCTTCTTCCATTCGACTATTCCCTTGACTTAGTGATCACCCTTGCAGAATTTTGTCAAAACTTTGAAGAGGAAACCAGCCGACTGGAGTCGAACCTTGACCCCGTCAATTCTCCGGTGAACGACGAAGTTGCCATGGATGTTTTCCGACTGGAGTCTCGTGTCGCAGCTGTCGTGGACTATCTCGCAAGGCTGAAGGCCGCCACATCTCGCATCGACTCGACGCTCTGGCCTGAGGAGACACTTCAGAATGACCTTGAGTCGCTGATGGCCCGCTTGAACGCGATTCCTGGTCGAGTGCAGGAGTGGAAGAAGTCCTCGGCTCGGTGTGGTGCAGATGTCGCTCTGTGTCTGGCCCGAGTCCACTGCAAAGATGCACGAGAAGAGAAGCTGGCGGCCCTTCGGGTGGCCAATACCAAGAAGCATGACTTCAGGTCCTTTATGGAGACTTTCCTTGCAGCTGCCACTCGGATCGCCGACGGAATTGACCTTGATGAATTCGTTGCACCTTCCAGCCCTCCACAGGAGGGGTAAAAAACTTCTTCTGGCTCGACACTTTAAATTTGCCTCGGTATGCCGAGTGGAATTGTAACCGACAAACCTTAACAGGCTTGACGCCTGAGCACTTTCGGTTCCTTTAGATATCGATTCAAACTTGAATTTGGCGCTTGAATATGATTGCCTTCGGCTCAAAATGTCTTTTGCAGGTTCAAAGCAAGGTGCCTGTGCTTAGGCGAGCAGTTGGACTGCAGCTAAGCCTCCGAGTGAGAGGATCGCTCTTCACTCGGTAGGATTTTTGTAACTTAGGCGAGTGCTTGGACTGCAGCTAAGCCCCCGAGTGGAAGGCTGGCTTACCACTCGGTAGGATCTTGATAACTTAGGCGAGCACGAAGCTGCATCTAAGCCCCCGAGTGAGAGGATTGCTCTTCACTCGGTAGGATTTTTATAACTTAGGCGAGTGCTTGGACTGCAGCTAAGCCTCCGAGTGGAAGGCTGGCTTACCACTCGGTAGGATTTTGATAAACTTAGGCGAGTGCTTGGACTGCAGCTAAGCCCCCGAGTGAGAGGATTGCTCTTCACTCGGTAGGATTTTTATAACTTAGGCGAGTGCTTGGACTGCAGCTAAGCCTCCGAGTGGAAGGCTGGCTTACCACTCGGTAGGATTTTGATAAACTTAGGCGAGTGCTTAGACTGCAGCTAAGCCCCCGAGTGAGAGGATTGCTCTTCACTCGGTAGGATTTTTATAACTTAGGCGAGTGCTTGGACTGCAGCTAAGCCTCCGAGTGGAAGGCTGGCTTACCACTCGGTAGGATTTTGATAAACTTAGGCGAGTGCTTAGACTGCAGCTAAGCCCCCGAGTGAGAGGATTGCTCTTCACTCGGTAGGATTTTTATAACTTAGGCGAGTGCTTGGACTGCAGCTAAGCCTCCGAGTGGAAGGCTGGCTTACCACTCGGTAGGATTTTGATAAACTTAGGCGAGTGCTTGGACTGCAGCTAAGCCCCCGAGTGAGAGGATTGCTCTTCACTCGGTAGGATTTTTATAACTTAGGCGAGTGCTTGGACTGCAGCTAAGCCTCCGAGTGGAAGGCTGGCTTACCACTCGGTAGGATTTTGATAAACTTAGGCGAGTGCTTGGACTGCAGCTAAGCCCCCGAGTGAGAGGATTGCTCTTCACTCGGTAGGATTTTTATAACTTAGGCGAGTGCTTGGACTGCAGCTAAGCCCCCGAGTGGAAGGCTGGCTTACCACTCGGTAGGATTTTGATAACTTAGGCGAAACGAATTCGCGGCTAAGCCTCCGAGTGGAAGGCTGGCTTACCACTCGGTAGGATTTTGATAACTTAGGCGAAACGGATTCGCAGCTAAGCCTCCGAGTGGGAGTCTGGCTCACCACTCGGTAGGATTTTTACAAACTTAGGTGAAACGGATTCGCGGCTAAGTCACCCACTGAGGGGGAGTTTTTATGTGGGCAAAAATAAAAAGTGATGACACAATTATTTCTAAACCCATGAATTACAGGAGTACTTTATTGCAACTCATCCGAGTGATAAAACTTAAGTGTAAAATGGGCGGAGTAGCTCCGCGTTCCAAGCTCGGGGCTCGTCGATATTATGCTCGACGTTGTAAAGATGGTACGCCCCGTTGTGGAGAACCTTGGTGACGATGAAGGGGCCTTCCCAAGAAGGAGCAAGCTTGTGTGGTTTGTGCTGATCCACTCGGAGAACCAAATCCCCTTCCTGGAAGGCTCGACCTCTCACATTTCGGGCGTGGAAACGGCGCAGATCTTGTTGGTAGATGGTCGACCGGATCAGAGCCATCTCCCTTTCTTCCTCTAAAAGGTCGACTGCGTCCTGCCGCGCTTGTTCAGCTTCTGCTTCGTTGTAGATTTCGACTCGAGGAGCATTGTGGAGAAGATCACTCGGCAAGACTGCTTCGGCTCCATAGACCAAGAAGAATGGAGTTCTTCCGGTCGACCGATTGGGCGTGGTCCGCAGTCCCCAGAGTACAGATGGAAGTTCGTCGACCCAAGCTCCAGCTGCGTGTTTGAGATCACGCATCAGTCGCGGCTTCAGTCCCTTGAGAATCAGTCCATTAGCTCGCTCTGCTTGTCCATTCGACTGCGGATGGGCGACTGATGCGTAGTCGACCCGTGTGCCCTGGGAGTTGCAGAAGGTTCTGAATTCCTCTGAGTCAAAGTTCGACCCATTATCCGTAATGATGCTGTGCGGGACTCCATATCTGAATATTAGTTCCCTGATGAAGCTAACAGCAGTACCGGTGTCGAGGCTCTTGATTGGTTTAGCTTCGATCCACTTGGTGAACTTGTCGACTGCCACCAGTACATGCGTGAAGCCACTTCGTCCTGTTCTCAAAGGACCGATCATGTCCAGCCCCCAAACTGCAAAAGGCCAGACGAGTGGGATGGTCTTCAAAGCTGACGCAGGCTTGTGCGACATATTCGAGTAGAACTGACATCCCTCGCACTTATCCACTATCTCCTTTGCCATCTCATTCGCCTTGGGCCAGTAAAATCCGGCTCGGTATGCTTTGGCCACGATGGTCCGGGAGGACGCATGATGACCACAGGTCCCCGAGTGAATATCATTGAGGATGAGTCGACCTTCTTCTGGTGTTATGCACTTCTGACCGACTCCAGTCGTGCTCTCTCTGTATAATTGTCCTTTGATGACGGTAAAGGCCTTAGATCTACGGACGATCTGTCGAGCCTCTTCCTCATCCTCCGGAAGCTCTTTCCTCAAGATATATGCGACATACGGAATCGTCCAGTCGGGAATGACTACCAAAACCTCCATGATCAAGTCGACCACCGCTGGGACTTCAACTTCAGTCGGATCTGTGGCACTCTTGGGCTGCGGAGTTTCTTCGGTGAAAGGATCTTCTTTGACTGACGGAGTATGTATATGCTCCAAGAACACACCACTCGGAATGGCTTCTCTCTTGGAACCTATCTTTGCTAGATCATCAGCTGCTTGATTTTTCAGTCGGGGTATATGATGGAGCTCCAACCCCTCGAACTTTTTCTCCAGCTTCCTCACTGCACTGCAGTATCCAGTCATGGCTGGGCTTCTCACGTCCCACTCTTTCATCACCTGATTGACCACTAAATCCGAGTCGCCATAAACCATTAGGCGACGGACGCCGAGTGAAATGGCCATGCGCAACCCATATAGGAGGGCCTCATATTCTGCCTCATTGTTGGAGGAATCAAAGTGAATCTGGAGCACATATCTGAGCTTATCTCCTCTGGGGGAAACCAGGACAACCCCAGCACCGGAACCATTCAACATCTTAGAACCATCGAAAAACATGGTCCAATGCTCCGAGTGAACTTCAGTCGGCTGCTGTTGTTCGATCCACTCGGCGAGGAAATCTGCTATTGCCTGGGACTTAATGGCTTTCTTTGCCTCAAACTTGATATCAAGGGGAAGAAGTTCAATCGCCCATTTGGCCACTCGACCAGTTGCATCTCTGTTGTGCAAAATCTCTGATAGTGGAGCGTCGCTGACGACTGTGATTGAATGGTCAGAGAAATAATGAGCAACCTTCTTTGTGGTCATGTATATTCCATACACAAGCTTCTGATAATGAGGATATCTCTGCTTGGATGGAGTCAAGACTTCAGACAAATAATACACTGGGCGCTGAACTTTGAGAGCTTTTCCTTCTTCTTCCCGCTCGACCGTTAGCACAGTACTGACGACTTGTCCTGTGGCTGCGATGTAGAGCAACAGAGGCTCTTTGCTGATTGGAGCAGCAAGCACCGGCTGGGTGGAGAGCAGAGCTTTTAGCTCGGCAAACGCTGCATCAGCTTCTGGAGTCCACTCGAACTTGTCAGCCTTCTTCATCAGTCGGTAAAGAGGCAATGCCTTTTCACCGAGTCGTGAGATGAATCGACTTAATGCGGCCAAGCATCCAGTAAGCTTCTGGACATCGTGCACTCGCACAGGGCGTTTCATTCGGAGAATAGTGCCAATCTTTTCTGGGTTGGCGTCGATTCCCCGTTCGGAAACGAGAAAACCGAGTAACTTGCCACCAGGAACTCCAAATGTGCACTTTGATGGATTGAGCTTGATATCATACCTTCTGAGGTTGGCAAATGTTTCGGCGAGGTCAGCGAGCAGGTCGGAACCTTTTCGTGACTTGACAACAATATCATCCATATAAGCTTCCACATTCCGACTGATTTGAGTGAGTAGACACTTCTGGATCATTCGCATAAATGTGGCTCCGGCATTCTTGAGGCCGAATGGCATGGTGATATAGCAGAAGCACCCGAATGGAGTGATGAAAGCTGTTTTTACTTCATCGGGCCCATACAGACGGATCTGGTGGTACCCGGAGTAAGCATCTAAAAAAGACAACCTCTCGCATCCCGCGGTCGAGTCAACAATTTGATCTATGCGAGGGAGAGGAAAGTGATCTTTCGGGCAGGCCCGGTTGATGTGCTTGAAATCAATGCACATTCGGAGCGACTTGTCCTTCTTAGGAACCATGACGACATTAGCGAGCCACTCGGAGTGGAATATCTCTCGGATAAATCCTGCCGCCAACAGTCGAGCCACTTCTTCACCAATGGCCTTTCTCTTCTGGACGGCGGACCGCCGAAGATGTTCTTTGACTGGCTTTGCAGACTTGTCGACTCTTAGGCGATGCTCAGCCAGTCCCCTGGGAACACCTGGCATGTCAGCGGGCTTCCATGCAAAAATGTCCCAGTTCTCACGGAGGAACTGGATGAGCGCTTCTTCCTATTTTGGGTCGAGTGTTGTGGAGATGCGGGTCGGAGCTGCTTCGGGGTCGGTCGGGTGAATGTGAACAGGCTTCGTCTCACCGGACGACTGGAATGCAGATTCTGTGGCGGGCTTCTTGGACCGCAGCAAGTCACTCGGATCTGCGTTTTGCTTGTATTCTTCGAACTCGACCGCTGTCACTTGGGAATCGGCAATTTTGGAGCCCTTCTGAAAGCACTCCTCTGCCTTTTTCCTATCTCCGGTGACAGTGATCACACCTTTGGGACCGGGCATCTTCAATTTGAGGTACACGTAACATGGTCGAGCCATGAACCGTGCATAGGCTGGCCTCCCCAAAATGGCATGATATGCACTTTGAAAATCCACGACCTCAAACGTCAACTTTTCTTTGCGAAAATGCTTTGAATCGCCAAACACTACGTCCAAAGCTATTTGGCCGAGTGACTCGGCCTTCTTCCCTGGTATAACTCCATGGAAGCTCATGTTACTAGTGCTCAGTCGGGACATCGGAATGCCCATACCTTTCAACGTGTCTGCATATAACAGATTCAGGCCACTTCCACCGTCCATCAGCACCTTTGTCAGTCGAGTGCCTTCGACAACTGGATCGACCACCAAAGCTTGCCTCCCAGGGGTGGCAATATGAGTCGGGTGATCAGATTGGTCGAATGTGATGGGTGTCTGAGACCACTTCAGATAATTTGCCTTTGCTGGGGCAACCATGTTAACCTCTCGGTTAATCACTTTCAGTCGACTTCTGCTTTCCACATCTGCGAAGATCATCAGAGTGGAGTTGATATGCGGATATCCTCCCTCACTGTCCTCTTTGTCTTCGGCTTTGTCCGACTCCTTCTCCTTGTCCTTAGACTGTTTTCCCTGAAACTGCTGGATCAGGAGTCGACATTGGCGAGTGGTGTGTTTTGGGTAAATGATATTCCCCTCTTCATCTTTCTTTGTGTGAATATGACACGGCATATCCATCACGTCGTTCCCTTCTTTATCCTTCACCTTCTTGGGGTTCCAGGATCCTTTTGGTTTCCCCTTAAACTTTCCTTGAGTCATGGCCAGAGCCTCTCCAGGAGCTGCCGGTTCAGCCTTCCGCTTCTGTTTCCGACTGGAATTTCCTTTTTCCGACTGACTCGGCTTGTGCTTGCCGCTTCGGAGTCGGTCTTCTTCTTCGCCGTTGGCGTACTTGGTAGCAATCTCCATCATCCGACTCAAGGTCATGTCACCGGTTCGACCAAATTTCAAACTCAGTTCTCTGTTCTTGACACCATCTTTGAAGGCGCATACTGCCTGATGGTCAGAGACGTTTTCCACAGTGTGGTGCAAAGTGATCCACCTCTGAATATACTCTCTGAGAGTCTCATTGGTTTTCTGCACGCAGACTTGCAACTCTGTCAATCCCGCTGGTCGCTTGCAAGTCCCTTCGAACGTTCTGACGAACACTCGGGACAGATCTTCCCAAGTGTAAATACTGCTAGGAGGCAATTGAGTCAACCATGCCCTGGCAGAACCTTCCAACATGAGGGGCAAATGCTTCATGGCCACCTCGTCGTTCCCACCACCGATCTGAACCGCCACTCGGTAGTCTTCAAGCCAAGTTTCAGGCTTAGACTCACCGGTGAACTTGCTGACTCCTGTTGCCAACCTGAAATTGGGGGGGATAACAGCGGCTCTGATAGCTCTGCTGAAACATTCAGGACCAGAAACATGTACTCGACTGCTCGTGGGCACATCTCTGTCGAGTGCACCTCGATGGGCTCTGTTCCGGTCGACCAATCCTTGCACGATAATGGATCGCGCGTCGAAGCCTGGCTCTCTGGGGTCAACTGGAACCCTACGCCCTGTACTGTACTGACGCCTATCATCTGGCTGCCGAGGAGCGTAAGACCCACCCCTCGGAGGGGAATAGGGCACTCGACGCCTATCGTCTCGGTCGAGTCTGTCGCCATATTGATCTCGTCGATTCTCACGCCCTTCGCGCCGCGGAGGCGATCTGGGGCTGTGAGCCGACTGAACCGTATTCACAGTGACAGATCGACTGTGAATTCTGTTGCGCGACTGAGACACGGCTGAATTCTGATCTCCTGCTGCCCGGAGCAGATCCCTGATCTGCAGCAAACCTCTGCCAGCTTCTGACTGCGAAGGCTGAATGGACTCTGCTATACGGGTCGCAGCTGCTAAATTCTGAATTGGGGTTCGATATACCTGAGTCGGCGGGAAGAGTTGACGTCGACTGGTGTCGGGAACTCGTTGCCGCGCGCGCTCGTCGAGTGCTCGCTGAAGGTTCTCCAGTCGAGTGCGCTCGGCCAAATTGGCCAGACGCGCCTCCTCCAAGGCACGAGCCTCGGGGGTTTCTCCTGCGATGGGTACACGCAGGGGATCCTCGTTCCTGCGGCGAAGCTCTTCTCTTTGCAGAGAGTCGAGTGGCTCGGGCTGGTACTCTTCGTAGCCTCGAGCAGGGTCGCCGCCGTCACCTGCTCCACCACCGCGGGCGAAGCCAGGAGGGCTGTGGGGCCCGTCGACCATCAGGATTTCCGCCGCTGGATCACTGCTTCCGCACTCGGATGCAGTCTCTCCGGAGCCAGTCGACTGATCGAACAAGCCGTAGAGAGATTCGTTGGGCTCGATTGCCGCAACTTGTGTAGTGGTCGACTGGCGAGCCACCGCGTGACTCACCCATCGCTGAAGCCTCGACCGGCCTGAGCGCTTGCGCTGGCGGGAGACTGGGAGGGTGGAATACGGAGGAGCCGACCGATACTGGGTCGATGGTTGCCGCAGCAGAACGCCGCGGACACATGCGCGAAAATGCGTCGCACCGCGGACGGGGAGCGCATCTACGTCGAGTGGAGCCTCTTGGAGCCATGCGGAGTCGTCAACGATGAAGGTGAGAGTGCCGAGACGGATCTCTTGACCCTCGATCAAAACTCCAGCAGACACCATGATGAAAATAATCAGAAGAATCGCAACTTCTCCACAAAATCGCTAAAACGCCTGCCCCACGGTGGGCGCCAACTGTCGTGGTTCTAAGCCTGACAGTAGAGTGGGGGGTAGGTATGGAGAGGCAAGGTCCTAGCTATGGAGAGGTTGTAAGCACAAAGGATGTACGAGTTCAGGCCCTTCTCAGAAGAAGTAACAGCCCTACGTCTCGGAGCCCGGAGGCGGTCGAGTGGATTATGAATGTATGGATTACAAGGTGCCGAACCCTTCTGCCTGTGGAGGGGGGTGGCTTATATAGAGTGCGCCAGGACCCCAGCCAGCCCACGTAGGAGAGGGTTTAAGGTGAGTTAAGTCTGGGGCGTTACTGGTAACGCCCCACATAAAGTGCCTTTACTATAATAAAGTCTACTTAATTACAGACCGTTGCGGTGCAGAGTGCCTCTTGACCTCCTGGTGGTCGAGTGAGTCTTCGTGGTCGAGTCCTTCAGGCCAGTCGAGTGTCCTCGTTGTCGAGTGAGTCCTCGTTGGTCGACTGGAAGGCGACCTCTTCTAGGGATGTCCTAGGGTAAGTTACTTGGAGCAGGTCCATGACCCTACCCTAGGTACATAACCCCATCAGGAGGCGCGCGGCCCACCCTGGCTGCCCCTCTCTCTCTCCACTAAGGCCCATATGGCCCATTACTTCTCCCGGTAGGGTTCCGGTAACCCTCCGGCTCTCCGGTTTTCTCCGAAATCACCCAGAACACTTCCGGTGTCCGAATATAGCCGTCCAATATATCAATCTTCATGTCTCGACCATTTCGAGACTCCTCGTTATGTCCGTGATCACATTCGGGACTCTGAACTAACTTCGGTACATCAAAACTCATAAACTCATAATATAACCGTCATCGAAACCTTAAGCGTGCGGACCCTACGGGTTCGAGAACAATGTAGACATGACCGAGACACGTCTCCAGTCAATAACCAATAGCGGAACCTGGATGCTCATATTGGCTCCTACATATTCTACGAAGATCTTTATCGGTCAGACCGCATAACAACATACGTTGTTCCCTTTGTCATCGGTATTTTACTTGCCCGAGATTCGATCGTCGGTATCTCAATACCTAGTTCAATCTCATTACTGGCAAGTCTCTTTACTCGTTTCATAATACATCATCTCGCAACTAACTCATTAGTTGCAATGCTTGCAAGGCTTATGTGATGTGCATTACCGAGAGGGCCCAGAGATACCTCTCCGACAATGGGACTGACAAATCCTAATCTCAAAATATGCCAACCCAACATGTACCTTTGGAGACACCTGTAGAGCTCCTTTATAATCACCCAGTTATGTTGTAACGTTTGGTAGCACACAAAGTGTTCCTCCGGCAAACGGGAGTTGCATAATCTCATAGTCATAGGAACATGTATAAGTCATGAAGAAAGCAATAGCAACATACTAAACGATCGGGTGCTAAGCTAATGGAATGGGTCATGTCAATCACATCATTCTCCTAATAATGTGATCTCCTTAATCAAATGACAACACATGTCTATGGTTAGGAAACATAACCATCTTTGATTAATGAGCTAGTCAAGTAGAGGCATACTAGCGACGTTTGATTTGTCTATGTATTCACACAAGTATTATGTTTCCGGATAATACAATTCTAGCATGAATAATAAACATTTATCATGATATAAGGAAATAAAATAATAACATTATTATTGCCTCTAGGGCATATTTCCTTCAATACCATCTTGTAGCGACCCGACCTCAAACGGTCAAGTCTCTGTGCTTTAGTGTCATACCTGGAACGGTAATGCTGACACACACAGTACTCCAAGGATTTATAACAGAGTAGCAATCACACACTTATTACATCGAATGTCTTAAAAGAGAACTTATTACAACAAATATGGCTTAAGGCCATCTAATACGATAACAGCGGAAGGCTTGGAAGATAAAGTGAGTCCATCAACTCCAACAGCATAGCTGAGCTGCACGGCAACGACCTAACGAACCTTACTCCTCATCTGAAAAGTCTGCAACATAATATGTTGCATCCTGAAAACGGGTCAGCACATGGATTATACTGGCAATATAACACGGTAGAGCAAGAACAGAATAATGCTATCACTATATGCATATTTGGCTGGTGGAAAACTCTAAGGTTAAAGTTTTGCGAAAAGCCAATTTTTCCCTAGAACAAAGGAATAGATTTTATTTAACTATCATGGTAGTTGAAACAGCATTGAGAAGGTTCCTCCAACTCAATCCCAATTAAAAGTAATTATCAACCCAACAATATTAATTTAGAGTGATGAGATACATATGATAATCCAAGTACTAGATACTCGAGATGTCCATAACCGGGGACATGGCTAACCATGATTAGTTTGTACACTCTGTAGAGGTTTGCGCACTTTTCCCCACAAGACTCGATCTCCTCCGTTGGATTTCTCGCACTACATGGTGTTTGAGAAACGGATGACCGAGACACAGCCTTTTAGAAGCATTAACTCTCTACTCCGGGTAGACTATACCACCTACCGCCCACTAATCTTCTAGTCTACCTCTTCAAGAGATTCACACAACTTACTCAACTATGCTAGAGCCCATAATAGTTTTTGGTTGCAGACAAAAGTTTCTAGCATGAAATATCTCAGTTCCCTTTGAGCCTGGGTGGTGGACCTTAGGTTTATCACACGGGTACTCCGGGATATCCTAGGACAACACTGGATTCTCCAGGCGCCCAACAAGCAATCCACCCAGATGTGTATTAAAGTTGCCACCTTAAGTTGAACCATTAATTAACAATCTCACATCTGTCATGGTTTCACTCAAACCCAATCCACGTCTACGAGCATAGCATAGCAATATAAGCAATACGTAGAAGTAAATCCCAGGGGTTTGATAATAACAGGGCAATAGGTTCTACCTCATCAACTACTTCCCAATCCCACATGTTATCAAGTCCTAACCATGCAATGTTTGAGGGTTGAAACTAATGCATAAAAACTGGGTGATAAAGGGATATGATCAAAGTGTTACTTGACTTACTGATGATCAGCAAAACCTAGAGACTCGTAGTAGCATGTTTCGCACTCCGGGTGTTCTATCGCAAACAAACAAGCATACAATAAGCAATCAAACAAGACATACGGGTAAAACTCAAATAAGAGATCTAACCAGAAAGTTCAACTTAAGAACTCTGGTTTGCAAAAAGAATCAAATCAAATGGAGTAACGAAACTCAAACTGCGAAAGAAACAAGATCTGATTACTAATCTGGACTAAGGTCAAATTTTACTCTATCAAAATCTTGTTCAAGTTGGTAAAACGGAAAGAGGGTTTCGAGACGAAACTCTAGGCGTTTGAATCGCCTGATTCCGATAAACGAGCGAAAAGTTATACTAAAATAAAATTCGGATCAGAAATCGCGACCAAAAATAATCGCGGAAAATCCGAGAAAAATAAAAACTGACGAACAGGCTAACGGACGAACGTTCGCTGTCCGCGGCTAAACGGTCAAAACCATTCGTTAAAACGAACGTAAAACGGGCGTTCGCTAAATAACTAAACCAAAAAAATAAACCAAACCGGATCTAAAAAATGAATCTAGGGTTTCGAAAAAAACCAAATGGTTTTGTCACGAAAACCGAGGCGGCTACCTCGGGTCCGGCGGGGTCCGGCGATGGCGGGGCGGCTCTGGTGCGGCGGCGGCGGCAGCGGTGCGGCACGGCGCGGATCGGCGGCGCGGGCGGCGGCGGCGGGGCGGCGCGGCACGGCGAAGCGGTGAGCGGCGCGGCGCGGATCAGCGGCTGCGGCGCGCTAGGGTTAGGGTTTGGGGCAGCGGGCGGACGGGCTGCGGTGGGCTTCGGCGGCGCGGCTTAAAAAAAGGCCCCCGGGCAGAGTCCCGCTCGGGTTCGGCCCGGAGTCGGTTCTCTTTTGTTAAAAAAATCTAACGTGCAGAAAAAGAAAGAAAAAAAAAATACTAAACGGACTCCAAAAATCCCGAAATAAATTTTCCCCGTCCTCTAAAAATAAGCCGGACAAGGTAAACATTTATTTGGGCCTAAAATGCAATTTTAAAAAACGCATATTTTTCCTAATTCAAATAAAATAGCGATAAAACTCCGAATAAAAATCTTGTCCTCTAAAAATAAGCCGGACAAGGTGAACATTTATGTGGGCTGCAATTTTGAAAAACACATATTTTTTCCTAATTCAAATAAAATAGCGATAAAACTCCGAATAAAAAACATGTTTGATTTTATTATTAAATCTTCGATATTTCTCTATTTTCAGGAAGTCATTTTATCCCCTCTCTCTTTTATTTTTATAAATGAAATAGTCAAAGAGAAAATAATTAAAATCAAACTACCCTCTTTCCAAAATTCAAGAAATCTCGAATATGAAAATAATGAAATCCCCAACTCTCTCCGTACGTCCTTGAGTTGCGTAGAATCTCTAGATCAAGCCAAAAATGCAATAAAATATGATATGCAATGATGACATAGTGTATAACATTCCAAATTGAAAATTTGGGATGTTACAGAAAGTTGCAAAAAAATTATTTGATAGATTCACTAGATAGGTGGAATCAAGACGAAAATGTAGGCATTGGTTTATCTAATTTGGATGAACGAGTAAAAAGTTATGGCTATTTGAAAAATCAGGGCAAAGTTGTTTTACGGAAGAAAAAGAGCTATTGCTAAAAGATTTTCTATGTCTAAAGTGTAAATACAGAGACTAATTGATAATCTAATTATTCTATCATATTAGTCTAGAAATAATAAGCTACGGGAGTATATAAATAAATATGAAGAAAGATACATTTATAAGGTAGAGAAAAGACGACTTCGGAGAGAGAAGATAACTTCCAGAAGTCTCGCCGGAGAGAAGAAATATATATTTCTTTAGTGAATCTAGTCAAACAAAAATATTGATTTAACCCGAATCGGATAATTTTTGAAGGCTTTATGGGTCAGTATTTGTAGGTGGAAAAGAGACTTAGAGATCAAAGGCTAGACAATGTGGGAGTAAACATAGACGAAAAAAAGAGGCGTTCCATGGGCCAAAAGGTTCAGCCGGCTACGCGCACGCACCACCGCTGTGGTTTTTTTTTTAATTTCTGCCATGTAAGAAAGAGAAAAAAACTAGGAAGAAAAAAATGGCTGGCTGGGCTGGCCCATGTAGGAAAGAAAAAAAAGATGGGGCGCCCGCTGCCTCTATTCTACGCATCTGGGGGACAAATAATTATGGCTTGCACGTACAATTTTTTTAAATAGAGACAGAAAGGAAAACTGAATAATGAAAATAAAATAAAATTTTATATAGGCATATTATATATCAAAATTTTCAGGAAAAGATTTTCTAAAACATGAACATATTTTCAGCGGCAAATAAATTCCACAAAAATTTACATAAAACAAACAGCGCTACTGTTGCAATGAAACCCAATAAAAATCATTTTTAAAATACCGAAACAATTTCAAACTTATTTTTCTCCAATTTTCTACTGTAGGTAATCATTTTACCCTATTTTCCATATATTTTATTTTTGGAGAAAAATAATTTGAATAAAAACCAAATAACTCCAAATTGAAAGTGGGTTTTCAAAATAACTTCAAAGGGACTTTCAATTTGATTCTTTCAAACTTCCAACTCTGTTTCTTAGCATTTGAAGAAGTCATTTTATCTTCTCTCATGAAACTCATTGAGTTGCCAAAGTTTCCGAATTTGAAATATTTCCAAATTGAATTCAAATCTTTTCAAGCCCTTTTCATTTATTTAAATGGAAGAAGTCATATCATCTTCACTCCAGGGTTTCGTAATGAAATGAAGTTGAATTCATGGAGATCATAAATGCAAGGTGAAAGTTTGCGAAAGTCATTTTATTCCCTCTCATTCAACTTTCAAAAGTTTCAAATGTCGACTCAATTTCACACCACAAATCACACAAGCAATCAATATTACTTAATTAATATAACATTCCAAAATTTAGAATTTTGGGATGTTACACTACCGGCGAAAGTTGCGCGGTACGAGAGGCTAGCAAAGGTGGAAGGGTGAGAGTGCGTATAATCCATGGACTCAACATTAGTCATAAAGAACACACATACTTATTGCAAAAATCTATTAGTTATCGAAATGAAGTACTACATGCATGTTCCTAGGGGGGATAGATTGGTAGGAAAAGACCATTGCTCATCCCTGACCACCACTCATAAGGAAGGCAATCAATAAATAAATCATGCTCCGACTTCATCACATAACAGTTCACCATACGTGCATGCTACGGGAATCACAAACTTTAACACAAGTATTTCTACAATCCACAATTACTCACTAGCATGACTCTAATATCACCATCTTTATATCTCAAAACAATCATAAGGAATCAAACTTCTCATAGTATTCAATGCACTTTATATGAAAGTTTGTATTATATCCCTCTTGGATGTCTATCACATTAGGACTAAATTTATAACCAAAGAAAATTACCATGTTGTTTAAAAAGACTATAAAAATAATATAAGTTAAGAATTAGAGTTCAAGAATTTCTACAAAATAAATCCACTACCATGCTCTAAAAAGGTAAAAGTGAAGCACTAGAGAGCAAAATTGCCTAGCTCAAAAGATATAAGTGAAGCACATAGAGTATTCTGATAAATCACGATTCATGCGTGTCCCTCTCAAAAGGTGTGTAAAGAAAGGATGATTGTGGCAAACTAAAAAGCAAAGACTCATATCATAGAAGACGCTCCAAGCAAAACACATATCATGTGGTGAATAAAAATATAGCCGCAAGTAAAGTTACCGACAGACAAAGACGAAGCATGGGATGCCTTCGGGGGCATCCCCAAGCTTAGGCTCTTGGTTGTCCTTGAATATTACCTTGGGGTTCCTTGGGCTTCCCCAAGCTTAGGCTCTTGCCACTCCTTATTCCGTAGTCTATCAAATCCTTACCCAAAACTTGAAAACTTAACAACACAAAACTCAACAAAAAATCTCATAAGCTCTGTTAGTATAAGAAAATAAATCGCCACTTTGTTACTGTTATGAAGCCATTCTTTATTTATATTGGTGTAATATCTACTGTATTCCAACTTTTCCATGGTTCATACCCCCCGATACAACCCATGGATTCATCAAAATAAGCAAACAACACATAGAAAACAGAATCTGTCAAAAACAGAACAGTTTGTAGTAATCTGGATACTTCGAATACTTATGTAACTCCAAAAATTCTGAAACATTAGCAAAACCTGGGAAATTTTTGCATTAATCTTCTGCAAAAAGAATCAGTATTTTATCGCGCTTTTGCTAAAAATGAGAATTTTTTTTCCTGAGTGCAAAAGTTTCTGTTTTTCAGCAAGATCAAATCAATCATCGCCGTAAGCCACCCCTAAGGTCTTACTTGGAACAAACACTAATTAAAACACAAAAACACATCTAACCAAAGGCTAGATGAATTACTTATTGAAAAAAGAACCAAAAAACAAAGAACAAAAATAAAATTGGGCTGCCTCCCAACAAGCGCTATTGTTTAACGCCCTTAGCTAGGCATAAAAACACAAATAGATCTAGGTATAATCATAGCAATGATAAGGCAAATATCGAAAGATCATCTCACACTCCCTTCGTTTAGCAGCAAGTTTTATTTGTGGTAAGCAAAAGTAATCAAAAGGGCTACATTTAATGGGATAAGGATCCCTGAGATCAAGTTCGGGAGGAATTGACTCCTCCTTTGGCCCCTCATATTGTATGACCAACTCATCATTGTAAGTGCTCTTTTGGAAAAAAGGCATGAGCTTGTGCCCAAGAGAGAAACCCAATCCGTTGTGTTGTATAGCAAAATTATCATTAAGTTCAGAAATCTTATCAACTAAAACATCGGTAGGAACCCTCTTTCTTAATTTTTCATTATAAGCAACATGATCCAGATATTGTAAATGCACTATTTCCTCTTGATTAAAGAGAAACCCCTCTATGGGAGGTCGACCACCATCTACTTTATAATGCATGCAAATTTCACTAGCTTCTTTCATAATAAATCTAAATTCATGGGCTAGAAATGTAGTGGTGGCGCGCTTAACAGAAGAATGCTCAATATTAGAAAACTCTAGAAAAATCCGTTGTATGCATGGATGCATATATATGAATAAATTGTCTTTCAAGTTCAACTACAAGCAAAGATATAACATCCATGAGACTACGAGTTTTGTGGAGAATAGATCCACCTAACGTGGGTAGCGCACCGGCACAAGTAAAGAAATCTTTAATAACCCCTTTTCCAATAATATTGTTGCTACCTATGTGAAGTTTTTTAGTGTGCAAGATAGTAGATTCTTCATGAGGATTAGCATTAGCAAAAGCATCAAAGTTTCCCCCATTGTTACTACTATCCTTTTCAGCGATAACCTTCTCAGATTCAGACATGGTAGCAACAAACCAATCTAACAAACGGGCAAAAAAGCAAATGAAAAAGACGAACGGAAAAGGGGCGAAGAAAAAGGAAAATCTTTTCGAAAATCGTTTTAGAAGTGGGGTAGAGGAAAACGAGAGGCAAATGGCAAATAATGTAATGCAAGAGGTGAGAGTTTTATGATGGGTACTTTGTATGTCTTGACTTGGCATAGATCTCCCTGGCAACGGCGCCAGAAATTCTTCCTGCTACTTCTTGAGCTTGCGTTGGTTTTTCCCTTAAAGAGGAAAGGGTGATGCAGGAAAGTAGAGATTAGTATTTCCCATAGCTAGAGAACCAAGGTATCAATCTAGTAGGAGACAACGCACAAATCACCAATACCTTCATAAAAAATCAAACAACTTGCACCCAACGCGATAAAGAAGTTGTCAGTCCCTTCACGGTCACCTGCAAAAGTGAGATCTGATATAGATAGATAAAACTAAATAAAAGATAAAGTAAATATTTTTGGGTTTTTTGGTTTACAGATCGGAAAGTAAGAGATTGCAAAATAGTAGATTGGAAACTTATATGATGGAAAATAGACCCGGGGGCCATAGGTTTCACTAGAGGCTTCTCTCAAGATAGCAAATAATACGGTGGGTGAACAAATTATTGTCGAGCAATTGATAGAAAAGCGCAAAGTTATGACAATATCTAAGGCAATGATTATGAGATATAGGCATCACGTCTTTGTCAAGTAGACCGACTCCTACCTGCATCTACTACTATTACTCCACACATCGACCGACTCCTGCCTGCCTGCCCTTCTGTCACTGGGAGAGGACATCGCAAGATTGAACCCAAAGCTAAGCACTTCTCCCATTGCAAGAAAAACCAATCTAGTTGGCCAAACCAAACCGATAGTTCGAAGAGAATTACAAAGATATCGAATCATGCATAAAAGAATTCCGAGAAGATTCAAATAATATTCATAGATAAGTTGATCATAAATCCACAATTCACCGGATCTCGACAAACACACCGCAAAAGAAGATTACATCGGATAGATCTCCAAGAACATCGAGGAGAACATGGTATTGAGAATCAAAGAGAGAGAAGAAGCCATCTAGCTACTAGCTATGGACCCGTAGGTCTGAGGTAAACTACTCACGCTTCATCGAATGGGCAATAGAGTTGATGTAGAAGCCCTCTGTGATCGAAACCCCTCCGGCAGGATGCCAGAAAATGCCCTAAGATGGGATTTCACGTGAACAGAAGGTTGCGGCGGTGGAAGAGTGTTTTCGTGGATGCCTCTGGTGGTTTGGGAATATATGTGAATATATAGGAGGCAGAACTAGGTCAGGGGAGTCACGAGGGGCCCACAAGGCAGGGGGCTCGCCGTCCCCCGTTTTCGCCACCTCATGGCTCTTTTCACTTGAACTCCAAGTCTTTGGGGTGTCTTCTAGTCCAAGAAAAATCATCGCGGAAGTTTTATTCCGTTTGGACTCCGTTTGGTATTCCTTTTGTACGAAACTCAAAAACAAGGAAAAAAACAGAAACTGGCACTGGGCTCTAGGTTAATAAGTTAGTCCCAAAAATAATATAAAATAGCACAATAATGCATATAAAATATCCAAAATAGACAATATAATAGCATGGAACAATAAAAAATTATAGATATGTTGGAGACGTATCAAGCATCCCCAAGCTTAATTCATGCTCGTCCTCGAGTAGGTAAATGATAAGAACAAAATTTTTGATGTGGAATGCTACCTAACATATTTATCCATGTAATTTTTTTATTGTGGCATGAATGTTCAGATCCATGTAATAATACTTCAAACATACTAACAAGGCAATTGCGTCTTCTCAAAATAACATGGCCAAAGAAAGCTTATCCCTACAAAATTATATAGTCTGTCTATGCTCCATCTTCATCACACAAAGTATTCAAATCACGCACAACCCTGATGGCAAGCCAAGCAATTGTTTCATGCTTTTGATATTCTCAAACGTTTTCAAGTTTCACGCAATACATGAGCGTGAGCCATGGACATAGCACTATAGGTGGAATAGAATATGGTGGATGTGGAGAAGACAAAAAGAAGGAGATAGTCTCACATCAACTAGGCGTATAAACGGGCTATGGAGATGCCCATAATAGATATCATTGTGAGTGAGTCGGGATTTCCATGCAACAGATGCACTAGAGCTATAAGTTTATGAAAGCTCAAAAAGAAAGTAAGTGGGTGTGCATCCAACTCGCTTGCTCACGAAGACCTAGGGCAATTTGAGGAAGCCCGTCATTGGAATATACAAGCCAAATTCTATAATGAAAAATTCCCACTAGTATATGAAAGTGACAATATCAGAGACTCTCTATCATGAAGATCATGCTGCTACTTTGAAGCACAACTGTGGTAAAAGGATAGTAACATTGCCCCTTCTCTCTTTTCTCTCATTTTTTTATTTTGGGCTCTTTGGCCTCTCTTTTTTATTTTTCGTCCACAGTTTTATCCTGACTTTGTTGGGGAATCATAGTCTCCATCATCCTTTGCTCACATGGGACAATGCTCTAATAATGAAGATCATCACACTTTTATTTACTTACAACTCAAGAATTACAACTCGATACTTAGAACAAAATATGACTCTATATGAATGCCTCCGGCGGTGTACCGGGATGCGCAAAGAATCAAGAGTGACATGTATAAAAATTATGAATGGTGGCTTTGCCACAAATACTATGTCAACTACATGATCACGCAAAGCAATATGACAATGATGAAGTGTGCCATAATAAACAAAATGATGGAAAGTTGCATGGCAATATATCTCAGAATGGCTACGGAAATGCCATAATAGGTAGGTATGGTGGCTGTTTAGAGGAAGGTATATGGTGGGTGTATGGTACCGGTGAAAGTTGTGCGGTACAAGAGAGGCTAGCAAAGGTGGAAGGATGAGAGTGTGTATAATCCATGGACTCAACGTTAGTCATAAACAACTCACATACTTATTGCAAAAATCTATTAGTTATCGAAACAAAGTACTACATGCATGCTCCTAGGGGATGGATTGGTAGGAAAATACCATCGCTCATCCCCGACCGCCACTCATAAGGAAGACAATCTATAAATAGATCATGCTCCGACTTCATCACATAACGGTTCACCATACGTGCATGTTACGGGAATCACAAACTTTAACACAAGTATTTCTACAGTCCACAATTACTCACTAGCATGACTCTAATATCACCATATTTATATCTCAAAACAATCATAAGGAATCAAACTTCTCAATATATTCAATGCACTTTATATGAAAGTTTTTATTATATCCCTCTTGGATGTCTATCATATTAGGACTAAATTTATAGCCAAAGCAAATTACCATGCTGTTTAAAAACACTCTCAAAATAATATATGTGAAGCATGAGCTTTCAACAATTTCTACAAAATAAAGCCATTGCCGTGCTCTAAAAAGATAGAAGTGAAGCACTAGAGCAAAATTGCCTAGCTCACAAGATATAAGTGAAGCACATAGAGTATTCTAATAAATCATGATTCGTGTGTGTCCCTCTCAAAAGGTGTGTATGGCTAGGAGCTTAGGCTCTTGGTTGTCCTTGACTATTACCTTGGGGTGCATTGGGCATCCCCAAGCTTAGGCTCTTGGTTGTCCTTGAATATTACCTTGGGGTGCCTTGGGCATCCCCAAGCTTAGGCTATTGCCACTCCTTATTCCATAGTCTATAAAATCCTTACCCGGGGGCCATAGGTTTCACTAGAGGCATCTCCCATGATAGCTAATAATACGGTGGGTGTACAAATTACTGTCGAGCAATTGATACAAAAGCGCAAAGTTATGACGATATCTAAGGCAATGATTATGAAAGATAGGCATCACGTCCGTGTCAAGTAGACCGACTCCTGCCTGCATCTACTACTATTACTCCACACATCGGCCAACTCCTGCCTACATCTAGAGTATTAATTTCATGAAGAACAGAGTAACACTTTAAGTAAGATGACATGATGTAGAGGAATAGACTCAAGCAATATGATGTAAACCCCATCTTTTTATCCTCGATGGCAACAATACAATATGTGCCTCACTGCCCCTTCTGTCACTCGGAGAGGACACTGCAAGATTGAACCGAAAGCTAAGCACTTCTCCCATTGCAAGAAAAACCAATCTAGTTGGCCAAACCAAACTAATAATTTGAACAGAATTACAAAGATATCGAATCATGCATAAAAGAATTCAGAGAAGATTCAAATAATATTCATAGATAAGCTGATCATAAATCCACAATTCATCGGATCTCACAAACACACCGCAAAATAAGATTACATCGGATAGATCTCCAAGAACATCAAGGAGAACATGGTATTACAAATTAAAGAGAGAGAAGCCATCTAGCTACTAGCTATGGACCCGTAGGTCTGAGGTAAACTACTCACGCTTCATCAGAAGGGTAATAGATTTGATGTAGAAGCCCTCTATGATTGAATCCCCCTCCAGCAGCATGTTGGAAAAGGCCCCAAGATGGGATGTCACGGGAACACAAGGTTGCGGCAGTGGAAGAGTGTTTCCGTGGATGCCTCTAGTGGTTTAGGAATATATGTTAATATATAGGAGGCAGAACTAGGTCAGGGAGTCACGAGGTGCCCACAAGGTAGGGGCGCGCCCTCCCCCCTTGTCGTCACCTCGTGGCTCTTCTGACTTGAACTCCAAGTCTCCGGGGTGTCTTCTGGTCCAAGAAAAATAATCACAAAAGTTTTATTCCGTTTGGACTCCATTTGGTACTCCTTTTCCGCGGAACTCAAAAACAAGGAAAACAAAAACTGGCACTGGGCTCTAGGTTAATATGTTAGTCCAAAAAATAATATAAAATAGAATAATAATGCATATAAAACATCCAAAACAGATAATATAATAGCATGGAACGATCAAAAATTATATATACGTTGGAGACGTATCAGCAACGCCCTCTTCCCCCTTGCCGAACCACAAGGGGGCGATGGCCTCATAGGTGGCCGTGTTATACCACGACATCTTTGGTGCGCCAGGTAGGGGGAAGCGCCTATGTGAAACCGAGGGTGTAAGTAGCGTGTTATCTTCATCGTTTTCTTCATCGACAGCTTCATCATCCATGGCACCCAAGAAAAATTCTGTTGCCACAGCTCACCCGTCCACCTCGAAAGCCTTCTCGCATGCAGACACTGATGCCATGGGGGCTACGGGGAGCACGGGGACGTGGACGTTGCGAGGGATGTGGCCGGCACTAGCGTCATCATCACCATTCCCTTTGCGGCCGAAACGGCAGCGGGAGGCGCCAAAGAAGGACAGCTTCAATAGCATCCTAGCGGCCATGCTCCGCAAGATGCAGGTGGAGAGAATATTCCGTCTCCGCTTCTCCACCCCACTGAAGGACGCAGCCACAGTGATGGCGCTCGCTCTGGGCGAACCACAACCCTCTAGCCGCCCATGCTGCGGGTGTGGCTATAGGGCACGTGCCACCCCCAGGACACGTTAGCCGAGACTATGCGCCGAATGGGGTCACCAACCCCCAAGTGCATCCACCTCGTCCCACACCACCCTGGCGACCGGCTCACGGCAACGAGAACATGGCATCGTCACTACCAGCACCATCAGAAGCCAGGGGACATCACGATCTACATCGTCGTCTATGCTGAGCACTGCTTCGGAAGCCATGGCGCGGGCCCAACTCCTGTTGAGATTTTTGCCGGCGGCCAATCACATGGATGAGTGGAGATCCACCATTCAGAGCTTGATTGGTTTTGCTGAGGCGGGAGGATCACAGTGGGTAGGCCCTCCATGGCCTCCACAGGTGGCGACAACGGCTCGAGCCGCTGGCCGTACCGAAGGGGCCACCCCCATGATGCAATCCCCTCTGCGGCAGCCAGCGCAGGGGCTGCAGCCAGAGCCACGCGACCAAGAACCCAATGATGTATCGATGGCTTCATCCGATCCTCGGGCACGTCAAGACCATCGACCAGTCCTGGAAGGCATGCAAAGGGAAGACGCGTGCGTCACCATCGAACGACGCCGCGAAACCCGCCACCCGTTTGATAGGCGCAATGGCCCCACCGTCAACGAGCCCATGCCCAACGGAGACGGATACCTTCCTTTCGAGGTTGGGTGCCCTGCCTTCACTCGCGAGCTGCAGCAAGTCCGTTGGCCATCTGTCAATACATTCAAGCCAGAGATACTAGAAAAACACGATGGAAGACTGAACCCGGCAGAGTTCTTGAGCATCTACACCATTGTTGTTAAAGCCGCGGAGGAAGAGATGAGAAGGTATTCGCCAACTACTTCCCTTTGGCACTCAAGCCAAATATGAGGTCATGGCTGATGCACTTGCAGGTGAACTCCATCTCGACCTCAGCTAACATGTGCCATGAATTTGTTGGCGCCTACACAGGCGGCCATCAAGAACCACGGCGGCCCAGCGACTTGCAACTCCTACCATAAAAGGAAGGAGAGAGAGTTTGCGGAAGTACATGCAAAGGTTCAGCCGGGTGCATAGGAACATCCCAGACATCCACCCGGCAGCTGTGATAGCTGTATCCCAGTCCAACATGCGCAACCGTAGGATACATTCCAAGATGAACGTCTGGTTGCCCAAGACTGTGAATGAGTTGTAGACTTTGGAGGATAAGTGTGCCCGAGCAGAGGAGGGGAGGCAACTCCCTGGAGAAGAAGATGGCATCGATGTCGACTTAGAGGACGACGACGACACCAGTCAAAAGAAGAAGAACAAGAAACGCAACAAGAAGCACAAGAATAAAGCAGTGCTGGCCGTTGAAGGATCAAGCACTCCAAGTACCGGCAACAAGGCCAAGACCGAGCCTCCCGGCAAGGAAGTTGCCGCGAGCACTGATTGTCGTGAAGACGTGGCTGCCGAGAAGGCTAGGGAGGCTGACGGGCCGTACTACAAGATCCATCGGATCAAGGGCCATGATCTTCAAGAGTGTCATCAGGTTGAGCAACTCGTCAAGAACAGAAGGCTTAGTACGAGAAGCGTGACAAAGAGAGAGACCAAGATGGCATTGGCAGGAAGGGCCGAGGTGGAAGAGGAGGTTGTCTCGGCAAGGTCCCTCAGTATCAATGGAAACCTGTGAGAGGTCGTGAGAAGAAGGAATGCAATAACGGGAGTGATGACAGAGATGAAGAGGAAACCAGTTAGCAGGAGTTCCAGAAGGCCACTAACGCCCTGTGCATTGACAGAGGTGCATCCTTGCACTCCTCTGACCGCCAGCTTAAATAGTGGGCGCGTGAGGTCAATGTCGTGGAGCCAGCGGTAGATTCTCGGAAACCACTAAATTGGTCCCACATGCCCATCATCTTTGATGAAGAGGATCACCCTGACTGCACCACCGTGGTAGGGTGTTTGTCGTTGCTGGTGTCACCAATGATCCGCAACCTCAAGGACACAAAGATGTTGGTTGACGGTGGGGCGTGGTTGAATATGATTTCTCCCAAGGTCATTAGCAAGCTACAGATAGCAGATGAAGAGCTCAAAGTTACTCGTACTTTCCAAGGGATCAACCCTAGAAGGATTCGTCCTAAGGGGAAGATCACACTGTCGGTAACATTCGGGGGGGGGGGGGGGGGGGGGGAGTTAAACTACCGGACTGAGAAGATCGTGTTTGATGTGGTTGACCTCCCCCTGCCGTACAATGGAATCCTTGGTCGCCCAGCCCTTGCAAAATTCATGGCGGCATCCCACGATGCCTACAACACGCTGACGATGCCAGGGCCAATGTGCATCATTTCCATTCCATCAAACAAGAAGGACGCAATCATATGTGTGGACAAGATATACCGAGAAGCGGTTGCTACTAAGGCCGCGGAAGCTACCACTCCCGCCAAGGAAAACAAGAAAGGGAAGAAAGCTAGCAAGGATGCTAGCAAAGAATCTGAGAAGAGCGCCTCTTCGGAGTGTGCTGCGCCTATAGCTGACTTGCCGGAGAGTTCCAATAGCAGGAGCTCAAAGGTTGTTGCACCTGCTGTGAAGATGGTCCCGGCAAGGCTCGTTCGCGCTGATGGTACATTTACTATCAATTCCATCCTCGATGACAAATAGGAAAGCACGCTTGTTTCCTTCCTGTAGGCCAATGTCGATGTGTTTGCTTGGCAGCCATCTGACATCCCTGGTGTTCCCAGGGAGGTAATAAAGCATCACATTGCTGTCTTCCCACATGCCTAGCCCGTCAAACAGAAGGTTCGAAAGCAAGCTTTGGAACGGCAGCAGTTTATAGCCGAAGAGATCAAGAAACTTGAGGCAGCTGGTTTGGTCAGAGGAGTATTACATCCGACATGGTTGGCAAATCCAATGGTAGTGCGCAAGGCGAATGGGAAATTGAGGCTTTGCATAGATTTCGCAGATCTCAATAAAGCATGCCCGAAGGACCCATTCCCCTTGCCGTGCATCGACCAGATTGTGGATTCCACCTCTGGGTGTGACCTGCTTTCCTTCTTGGATGCCTACTCCGGGTACCACCAGATTTTCATCTCCAAGGAAAATGAAGAGAAGACCGTGCTCATAACCCCATGCGACACGTACTGTTTTGTATGGATGCCCTTTGGGTTAAAAAGCGCAGTGTCCACTTTTGCAAGAGCACTAAAGATTGGCTTTGAGTCCCAGCTGCACAGGAATGTTGAACCCTACATGGACGATATAGTGGTCAAAACCAAGAACAAATCGACTCTCATTCAGGACTTGGAACGGACCTTTGCAAATCTGCGCAAGATCAACTTGAAGCTGAACCTAGAGAAATGTGTGTTTGGCGTTCCTTCCGGCAAGCAACTTGGCTTCTTCGTATCCCACCAGGGGATAGAGGCCAATCCCGACAAGATCGAGGCAATTAAGAAGATTCAAGCACCCAAGACAGTTAAAGACGTGAGGCGTTTGACTGGATGTGTTGCCGTGCTAAGCAGGTTCATTTCTAGTTCCGCCGAGAGCGCCCTGCCGTTCTTAAAAATCTTGAAGAAGGCAGGGCCCATGGAGTGGACCCCAGAGGAAGACACTGCACTACAGGGATCTGAAAACCCACTTTCCTCTGTTTCCACCTTAGTCGCTCCTAAACCACCAGAGGCGTTGCTGCTATACCTAGCAGCAACTAATCAAGGGGTTAGTGCAGCGCTGGTGGCATGGTGAGAACTAGATGAAGAAGTAGCCGCAACTAGCATCCCCTCTGGAGAGGAAAGTGAACTCGTCCCGGCAAGGTCAGATGCAGATCAAAACAAGGAGGAGCGGGGCAAGGAATAAGGTGGTACATCGGCCAGTGTACTTCGTCAGCTCCCTGCTGCAGGGGGCTAGGTCGAGGTACTCTGGTGTGCAAAGGTTGATCTTTGGCCTCATCATGGCCTCAAGGAAACTGCGCCACTACTTACAAACCCACGAAATCATGGTTGTCACCCACTTCCCCTTGCAACACATACTGAGGAATCCTGAGGCCACTGGCAAAATAGTGGAATGGGCTTTGGAATTATCCAGCTTTGGTTTGAAGTTTGAGAGCACGTCAACTATTTAGAGCAAAGCACTAGCGGAGTTTATTGCGGAGAGGAGGCCTACCCCTGACAAAGAAGTGTTGGAGACAGTTATCCCCGGCAAGGAAGCGCCCCAAAAATGGATCATGTACTTTGATGGTGCCTTCTCCCTACAAGGTGCAGGAGATGGCTTGCTTCTCGTCGCTCCCACTGGGGAGCACCTCAAGTACATGGTTCAAATGCACTTCCCCTATGAGAAGGCTACCAACAACACTGTAGAACATGAAGGACTCCTTGCCAGCCTTAGGATCGCAATGGAATTAAGAATCAAGAAGTTGATCATTTGTGGAGACTCACAACTTGTGGTGAGGCAAGTGAACAAGGATTATCAAAGCCCATTGATGGAGGCATACGTAGAGGAAGTGAGAAAGTAGGAGGAGCGCTTTGATGGATTACCAACAGAGCACGCACCGCGTGCTGAAAACGGCATTGGTGATCATCTACCAAAGTGCGTTGCGCAAAAACTCCCTGTGGAACCAGGGACTTTTGTCCTCCATCTGACTCAACCCTCCGTATCCCCGGCAACAATGGCGAGAAAGAGGAGGAAACTGGACTCCTGCAAGCCTCTCCTGGCAGAGCTTCTCGAAGCCCCCGGCAGAGAGCTTGGCGGGAATAACTCCCCTTTGATCGGTGAGCTGCACCCTCTCGTCGAACTACCAGTCTTTGCGATTGAGGCATGCGCTCCCATGAATGAGGAGGTGCCACTAGTCCTTGTTGCCGAGCCCCAGGCTCCAACTTGGGCGCGACACATAGTCCATTTTCTCCAAACAGGAGAACTTCCCGAAGGACAAGAAGAAGCTGAAAGAGTAGCTCGGAGGGCCAAAATATATCAGTTGGTTGATGACACGCTATACAGAAGGAGGCCCAATGGTGTGAAATTGAAGTGCATTTGCCAGGAAGAAGGAAAGGAACTGTTGGCAGAGGTACACAAGGTATGTGTGACTCCCATATTGGATCGAGGGCTTTGGTTGGAAAATCTTTCTGGCAAGGTTTCTACTGGCCCACTGCCCTCCAAGATACAATTGAGCTAGTCACCAAGTGTGAAGCCTACCAGTTCCACTCCAAGAATATAAATGAGCATGCTCAAGCTCTCCAAACAATCCCTTTGTCATGTCCATTTTCGTTCTGGGTCTCGACATCTTGGGCCCCTTCCCCCGTGCTATCAGGGGCTGGGGCTTTGAATTCTTGTACATTGCAATCAACAAGTTTACAAATTGCTCAAAGTGGAGCTCGTGAGGAAGGTGACCGCATAGTCAGCTATCAATGTCATGGAATAACACGGCCACCTATGGGGCCATCAGCTCCTTGTGGTTCGGTAGGGGGGAAGAGCAGATTGCACAAAGAGCGGAGGGCGCAGAGCAGCACGGTAGTTATCACACGGGCAGTTTTTTACCTAGGTTCGGGCCGCCACGAGGCGTAAAACTCTACTCCTGCTTTGGTGGATTGATGAGAGGTTCATGGTGGAGATGCTACGCTCTAGCCCGGCAAGGTTGCCTCGGGACGAGAGTAGCTACGCGCGTATGAGTGTACAAGGGTCCGGATCCTTTCTAAGGTTGCCACGACCCTCCTTCTATAGGTCAAGGGGTCACCACAATGGCAAATCAGTCATTACATACTGATTAGATAGCAAATAGTGTTATCATACCTAACTCTACAGACAGGACAAGGTGCATTAAATGCACCGCTTAGTGTCACATCATGGCATAGACTGGCAAGCCTTTTCGTGCCATCCAGCCACCTTCTCGCCTGCCTACGTGACACATCACTAGACATGTGTCATTTGGTGGTGATTTCCTTCAGAAATGGCTGTCACGTGCCAAATAACAGCCACTTAACCACTTGGGCGCTCGACACCACACTGATAGGTGACTTGCGTTGCTGTGAGGTGGAGCGGTGGAGCCTTGGCGGGGCAATCAGCCTTCGGCATTCCCGGCAAGCTTGCCGGGGAAGTGTTGAGATTTGACTTTGGGGCAACCCCGACCTCGCCGGGCTCGC
The DNA here is from genome assembly GCF_018294505.1 of Triticum aestivum. Classification (NCBI taxonomy): domain Eukaryota; kingdom Viridiplantae; phylum Streptophyta; class Magnoliopsida; order Poales; family Poaceae; genus Triticum; species Triticum aestivum. The sequence goes on along the minus strand of NC_057806.1, from coordinate 233,816,571 downwards.
CTGCCCAGCAAGGGAGGTTTTTAGTGATATCTTCTTCATTTGGCTTGACTTGGTCTACTTGATCCGCCCATTGGTTTCTCAAAGAGCTATCTCTCCGGCTTGGTCTTGTCTTGGATGTTGCAACCTTGCTCTTGAGCCTATGTATAGTCCGAGTAACACACGCCTAGGGTTTGTTGCACCGACAGGAGCCCGCGGGTCTGGCCTGAATGCGCTGCCGAGCATCGTCAGGGTAGGCCCTGTCTAGTACACAGGCGAGTAAGTTGAAGTATCTCACCCTTTGATATCTTCTTTGCTTCTTCATTAACCCGTGCTTGAGTCAGTTTCCGGTTTTTCTGGGCGTCGTGCAAGGCATCATAGGGGAGTTAGTGAACCACGACCCGTGAGCCATCCACGTCTCACGTGCATGGGGCGGTAATTGCCATTACACTAGCTTCCCTCCCCTCATTCCTGCCACGTGTGCCGCAAGCATTGCGCTGGATTGGTGGCGGACGCGGAGAGCACGAAAACGTGTGCCATGGCAGAAACCTAGATGTCATGGATTGGCGTAAGGGGTCGGCCTTGATTCCACGAGCCATTGGTGGCATGGCAGGGAGTCGAATTGGCAGAGCGGGGCGGTTGTTTCCCCTGAGTGGGGAGCCTACCCCTAGCCTCGTTTTCCCTATAAAAGGGAACGTGGGCGGGGGTGCAGGCTCACACCTATCTCCTCTCCCTTTCTTTTGTGTCGTTTATTCGTCATGGTGAGGGGGAGAGGACGCAGCGGTGCTCCAGTAGCGGCGACGAGGGCTTCAGCTCGACAATGCCTCCCTCCTCCCATTGGGGATGCGGAGGCAGAGCCCACCATGTGGGGAGCCAGGAGAGGACAGGATGTGGTCGTCATGGCGCTCGAGGTCAAGGAGGATGGGCAGTGTACTGATCGCACCTCCTCCGTCCGTTCAGGACCCGAACGAAGGCCATGTCGGAGATTAGCCACTAGAGTTCATCGTCAAGCTGCGAGGGCCTCCGTGGCCGTCTTCTCCTCCCTACTCCATTTTCCAGAGTGATGGAGGTCGAGCAGCCGTCGGGGCTAAGTTTGCACATGAGGGGGTGTTGTAATGGCATCATGTACGCGAACATGGAGTTCCCCACCCCTCATGTGATGCTTCTTCGACGTTGTTGGAAGACTTTTGCTCGTGCCCATAGCTTGACCGTCGGGCACGTCCTCCATTTTAAGTTAATGGTGGCTACCCTGATCTCTGTCAAAGTGTTCGGACGCTCGACTTCACATTTAGGGTGCTGCGCGGAGAGCTCGACTGACGAGGAAACTCCTCCTCGAGCGATAGTGATGATGAGGACAATGACGGTGATGACGACGACACCGACGGGGAGGACGGCGGCTCCGACTCTGGCTGAACACCAGCCATACCATCACCGTCAGGCGGAGGCACCACCATCTGCACCTGCATCTCCTGTCTGACATGGCGATTTGCCGGGGAGTTGGATGTGGAGGTACTGATGGTGTCTCTGGCTCCTCCAGCAGCCTTCCAGCTGGACCCCGGCAGGCTTCCTCGTGGGCTCCGGCTTCGTTCGCCCTGCCGCGTCCTACTGGCCCTGGTGGTGGTGACCAGGGGGTTGTCTCCACCACTCTCTTCACTATCACCTTCGTCTGTGCCTTCCCGATCCTATCAGGTCCCCCGCCATGGGGCCTGACGGGGTCAGGCTGGGCTTCTTCCCAGGCGCTCCTTTTGCCCTCCTCAGCTCCCACTGTAGTGCCCAGGAAGAGAGGGACAAGAAAGGGGATTATGGGGCACTTAACTTCTTTTAGTCTAAAATGTGTAGGCATTTGCAAAACTTTTGTCTAAATTATGTAATCTTCTTTATCCATGTTTGTGTTTTGTAAGATCTGTACTTGCTTCTCAGCATATTAATTAAAAAGACAAGCCTTGTCGGGTACTTGTGCATGTATCATGTCCATGAAGAGGTGAGATGCCTATATACGTTCTAGTAAACAGGTTTTCCCCAGCAAGCTATCTTGTTGGTGCCCTTAGTTTGTTGCCGTGAGGCTAGGCCTACCGGGCACAAAACTAGAAAATGGACCAGCTCCTCGTCGAACCTTCTCCGTCAAAGGCCACTGCGACCACCTTGTCCGAAGCAATGTTCGAGACGAAGGATGGGAGCACCTATGTTTCGAAGGTGATGAGGTTTTCATATGCACAAGTTTTCACTTTACAGAACAGGTATGGATAAGAAGGAACTTATCTGTTTGGCTTGCCCGGGACCGCTATGTATGTTTCTCTTTGTTTCTTCTCTTCGGGACCAAGTCCGCAGCAAGAACCCTGCAGCTTAGTGCAGATGAAAACAGAGCTACATATGATCTTATCTACATGATCATGCTATGCTCATGATATGCTTATGCGTGCATGCAAGCTTATTTGGGGGCCCCAGCGCTTCATTTATTTAACTGTTGCTCAGGGTATGCGCCTGGATTTGTACAAAAGGGTTACATGCAACATCGGCAAGGCTTGTACAAAAGGGTGGCCGCCGGGCAGGGCCCGACAACCGTGCCTTACGGGTAGAACTTATGGAGATGCTCAATGTTCCATGAGTTTTGCAACTGAATGCCATCTCCGGTCTCTAGACGGATTGCACCGGGTGTGGTGACTCGTACTACTCAGTAAGGGCCGTCCCACTTTAGTGTCAACTTGTTTGCACCCTTGGCGGACTAAACACGCCTAAGGACAAGGTCGCCTTCCTCAAAGCTCCGGGCATGAACCCTGCGGCTGTGATAGCGACGCATGGCTTCAGGTAGCGTGCAGCATGTGTAGTAGCCCGGAGATGGTTCTCCTCAAGTGGCACAGCATGTTCACATCGATGCTATTCTTGCGCTACTTCATCGTAGGCAAGTACTCGAGGTGATCCATATATGAGTTCCATGGGGATCACTTGTTCTGCCCCATAGACTAGGGAGAATGGAGTCTTACCGGTGGCTCGATTTGGTGTCGGACCAAATAACCACCGGCAGCTCGTCGATCTATTGCCTGCCACACTTCTGTAGCCTATCAAATGTTCTTGTCTTGAGACCTCGCGACACTTCAGCCTTTGCGCTCTCAGCTTGTCTGTTGCTTCTGGGATGGGAAACAAAGGCAAATGAGATCTTGCTTCCAAGGGCATGAACGTATTGCACGAAGGCGCGGATTGTGAATTGGGTGCCATTGTCGGTGATGATTCTGGTGGCTACTCCGAAACGGCACACCAATCCTTTCAAGAACTTGATAGCTGACTGTGCGGTCACCTTCCTCATGGGCTCCACTTCCGGCCACTTTGTAAACTTGTCGATTGCAATGTACAAGAATTCAAAGCCCCCGATAGTACGGTGGAAGGGGCCCAAGATGTCGAGCCCCTAGACCAAAAATGGCCATGACAAAGGGATCGTTTGGAGAGCTTGAGCAGGCTGATGGATATTCTTGGAGCAGAACTAGCAGGCTTCACACTAGGTGACTAGCTCAATTGCATCTTGGAGGGCTGTGGGCCAATAGAAACTCTGCCGATAAGCTTTTTCAACCAAGGCCCATGATCCAATATGGGAGCCAGACATACCCTTGTGTATCTCTGCCAACAGTTCCTTTCCTTCTTCCCGGCAAATGCACTTCAATTTCACACCGTTGGTCCTTCTTCTGTATAGCGTGTCATTAACAAACTGATACATATTGGCCCTCCAGGCTACTCTTTCAGCCTCTTCGTGCTCTTCGGGAAGTTCTCCTGTGAGGACGAAATGGACTAAGTGCCGTGCCCAAGTTGGAGCCTGAGGCTCGACAAAGAGGACCAGCGGCACCTCCTCGTTCAGGGGAGCGCATGCCTCAACCGCAAAGATTGGTAGTTTGGCGGGAGGATGCAGCTCACCGATCGAAGGGGAGTTGTTCCCGCCAAGCTCTCTGCCGGGGGCTTCGGGAAGCTTTGCTGGGAGAGGCTTGCCGGAGTCCAGTTTCCTCCTCTTTTTGGCCATTGTTGCCGGGGATATGGAGGGTTGAGTTAGATGGAGAACAAAAGTCCCTAGTTCCACAGGGAGTTTTTGCGCAGCGCACTTTGACAGATGATCGGCAATGATGTTTTCCCCACGTGACACGTGCTCTATTTGCAATCCATCAAAGTGCTCCTCCAACTTTCTCAATTCCTCGAAGTATGCCTCCATCAATGGGCTTTGATAATACTTGTTTACTTGCCTCACCACAAGTTGCGAATCTCCACGGATGATCAACTTCTTGATTCCCAATTCTGTTGTAATCCTGAGCCCGGCAAGGAGTCTTTCGTATTCAGCAGTGTTGTTGGTAGCCTTCTCTCCGGGGAAGTGCATTTGAACCACGTACTTGATGAGCTCCCCAGTGGGAGCAACGAGAAGCACGCCAACTCCTGCACCTTGTAGGGAGAAGGCACCATCAAAGTACATGATCCATTCTTGGGGCACTTCCTTGCCGGGGATAACTGTCTCCAGCACTTCTTTATCAGGGTTAGGCGTCCACTCCTCAATAAACTCCGCTAGTGCTCTGCTCTGAATAGTCGACGTTCTCTCAAACTTCAAAAACAAGCTGGATAACACCGAAGCCCATTCCACTATTATGTCGATGGCCTCAGGGTTCCTCGGTATGCATTGCAAGGGGCAGCGGGTGACAACCATGACCTCCTGGGCATGGAACTAGTGGCGTAGTTTCCTTGAGGCCATGCTGAGGCTAAAAATAAACTTTTGCACACCAGAGTACCTCGACCTAGCCCCCTACATCAGGGAGCTGACGAAGTACACTAGCCACTGCACCACCTTCTTACATGTCGTGGCCTTGGAACTGTCTTCGTTGCCCCGCTCCTCCTTGTTTTGATCTGTATCTGGTCTTGTCGGGATGAGTTCGCTTTCCTCTCTAGAGGGGACGGTGGTTGCGGTTGTTGCTTCATCTACTTCCTGTTGCACCACCAGTGCTGCACTAACCACTTGATTGGTTGCCGCTAGGTGATACGTCTCCAACGTATCTACTTTTCCAAACACTTTTGCCCTTGTTTTGGACTCTAACTTGCATGATTTGAATGCAACTAACCCGGACTGACGCTACTTTCAGCAGAATTACCATGGTGTTATTTATGTGCAAGAGAAAACGTTCTCGGAATGACCTGAAACTTCACGGAGAGACTTTTCAGAAAATAAGAAAAATATCTACCAAAGATGAAGGCCAGGGGGCCCACCGTCTCTCCACGAGGGTGGGGGGCGCGCCTGCCCCCCTAGGGCGCGCCCCTACCTCGTGGGCCCCCTGTTGCGTCTCCGACTCCACCTCCACCTCCATATATTGAGTTTCGATGAGAAAAAAATCAAGGAGAAGAAATCATCGCGTTTTACGATACGGAGCCGCCGCCAAGCCCTAAAACCTCTCGGGAGGGCTGATCTGGAGTCCGTTCAGGCCTCCGGAGAGGGGAATCCGTCGCCATCGTCATCATCAACCATCCTCCATCACCAATTTCATGATGCTCACTGCCGTGCGTGAGTAATTCCATCGTAGGCTTGCTGGACGGTGATGGGTTGGATGGGATCTATCATGTAATCGAGTTAGTTTTGTTAGGGTTTGATCCCTAGTGTCCACTATGTTCTGAGATTGATGTTGCTATGACTTTGCTATGCTTAATGCTTGTCACTAGGGCCCGAGTGCCATGATTTCAGATCTGAACCTATTATGTTTTCATCAATATATGACTGTTCTTGATCCTATCTTGCAAGTCTATAGTCACCTATTGTGTGTTATGATCCGTTAACCCCGAAGTGACAATAATCGGGATACTTATCGGTGATGACCGTAGTTTGAGGAGTTCATGTATTCACTATGTGTTAATGCTTTGTTCCAGTTCTCTATTAAAAGGAGGCCTTAATATCCCTTAGTTTCCATAAGGACCCCGCTGCCACGGGAGGGTAGGACAAAAGATGTCATGCAAGTTCTTTTCCATAAGCACGTATGACTATGTTCGGAATACATGCCTACATTATATCAATGAACTGGAGCTAGTTCTGTGTCACCCTAGGTTATGACTGTTACATGATGAACCGCATTCGGCATAATTCTCCATCACCGATCCATTGCCTACGAGCTTTCCATATATTGTTCTTCGCTTATTTACTTTTCCGTTGCTATTGCTATCATCACTACAAAATATCAAAAACATTACTTTTACTACCGTTACCTTTTGCTACCGTTATCATTAGTATCAAATTACCTGCTACTAAACACTTTGCTGCAGATATTAAGTTTCGAGGTGTGGTTGAATTGACAACTCAGCTGCTAATACTTGAGAATATTCTTTGGCTCCCCTTGTGTCGAATCAATAAATTTGGGTTGAATACTCTACCCTCGAAAACTGTTGCGATCCCCTATACTTGTGGGTTATCAAGAATATTTTCTGGCACCGTTGCCGGGGAGCATAGCTCTATTCTTTGAGTCACTTGGGATATATATCTGCTTATCATTATGAAGAACTTGAGAGATCCAAAAACCAAGATCTATCCCTCAACTACGAGGGGAGGTAAGGAACTGCCATCTAGCTCTGCACTTGATTCACCTTCTGTTTTGAGTAAGCTTGCGACACCTACACCTGCTTCTGCTATTCGTTATGATATGTCGCATGTTATTGATGATGCCACTTCTGCTATGCATGACACTTATGATGAAACTACCTCTATGCCTAATACTACTATGCCACTTCGTGCTTTTCTTGATGAACAACTTGCTAGGGCTAGAGAGATAGAAAATATTGAATCTGATGATACTGATGAAAGTGATGATGAAGAACCACCTGCCATTCCTAAGGGTTATGTTTTTGATCAAGATGCTTCTTTAGCTATTTTAGCTTGCAGAAATAGAACTGAACTTAAAAAATTACTTGCTAAATGGAGTAAGCAATCTCTAAATGCTAGAATGAAACCTGACCCTACTTTTGCTACTTCACCTATCTTTGTTACTGATAAGGATTATGAATTCTCTGTTGATCCTGATATAATTAATTTGGTTGAATCTGATCCTTTTCATGGTTATGAATCTGAAACTGTTGTGGCTCATCTTACTAAACTGAATGATATAGCTACCCTATTCACTAAAGATGATAGAACTCGCTACTTTTATATCCTTAAAATATTTCCGTTCTCATTAAAGGGTGATGCTAAGATATGGTTTAATATTGTTGATCCTGGTTGTGTGCGTAGTCCCCAGGATATGATTTATTACTTCTCTGCTAAATATTTCCCTGCTCATAAGAAGAGAGTCTCCCACAAGCTTGGGGGAGGCTTCTCAAATTACTTAATGCTTGGCCTGATCATCCTCTTAAGAAAAATGAAATACTTGATATCTTTTATAATGGACTAACCGATGCCTCCAGAGATTACCTGGATAGTTGTGTTGGTTCTGTTTTCAGGGAAACAACACCCGATGAAGCTGAAATTCTATTGAATAATATGTTGACAAATGAAAATAATTGGACACCTCCGGAGCCAATTCCTGAGCCTATTCCTAAACCAACTCCGAAGAAGAGGGGTATTCTATTTCTCAGTCCTGAAGATATGCAAGAGGCAAAGAAATCTATGAAAGAAAAGGGTATTAAAGCTGAAGATGTTAAGAATTTACCTCCTATTGAAGAAATACATGGTCTTAATTTACCGCCTGTTGAAGAAACATATAATCCAAATCCTTTACCTATTGAAGAAACTCATGGTCTTGATAAACCGACACAGGTAGTAAAGGTAAATTCTCTCTATAGATATGATAAAGCTGTAATCCCATTTACTAAAATTGCTAGCCCATGCTTAGATGAGTTTGATAAATTTATGGCTAAGCTAGAAGATTTTAATGCTTATTTTGGTAGACAATTCAAATACAATTCAAATATGCTTGGACACTTGGGTGATTATATGGCTAATGTTAAAAGTGAACTTAAACTTATTAGTAAACATGCTTCTATGGTTACCACTCAAGTAGAACAAGTACTTAAAGCTCAAAATGATTTGATCAATGAATTGAATAGTAAAGATAATGATTATGCTGTTAGAGTGGCTACTAGAACTGGTAGAATGAGTCAGGAACCTTTGTATCCTGAAGGCCATCCTAAGAGAATTGAGCAAGATTCTCAGAGAAATAATTTAGATGCACTTAGTTCTTCTAAAAAGAAGAAAAAGAAGAATGATAGGACTTTGCATGCTTCTAGTGATCCTATTGTTGAAACACCTGAGAATCCAAATGATATTTCTATTTCTGATGCTGAAACTCAATCTGGTAATGAACCTGAAACTAGTGATAATGTTAATAATAATGTTCATGATGATGCTCAACCTAGTAATGATAATGATATAGAAATTGAACCCGTTGTTGATCTCGATAACACACAATCAAAGAATCAACGTTATGATAAGAAAGATTTTGTTGCTAGGAAACATGGTAAAGAAAGAGAGCCTTGGGTTCAGAAACCCATGCCTTTTCCTCCCAAACCATCCAAGAAAAAGGATGATGAGGATTTTGAGCGCTCTGCTGAAATGATTAGACCTATCTTTTTGCGTATGCGATTAACTGATATGCTCAAAACCAATCCTTATGCTAAGTACATGAAAGATATTATTACAAACAAAAGAAAGATACCGGAAGCTGAAATTTCCACCATGCTTGCTAATTATACTTTTAAGGGTGGAATACCAAAGAAACTTGGAGATCCAGGAGTACCCACTATACCATGCTCTATTAAAAGAAACTATGTTAAAATTGCTTTATGTGATCTTGGAGCCGGTGTTAGTGTTATGCTTCTCTCTTTATATCGTAGACTTGGTTTGAATAAGTTGACACCTACTGAAATATCTTTGCAAATGGCTGATAAATCAACTGCTATACCTGTCGGTATTTGTGAGAATGTGCCTGTTGTAGTTGCAAATGTTACTATTTTAACGGACTTTGTTATTCTTGATATTCCCGAGGACGATAGTATGTCTATTATTCTTGGAAGACCCTTTTTGAATACTGCAGGGGCTATTATTGATTGCACTAAAGGCAATGTCACTTTTCATGTTAATGGTAATGAGCATACGGTACACTTTCCGAGGAAATAGCCTCAAGTTCACAGTATCAACTCTATTGGAAAAATTCCATCGATTATATTTGGAGGTTTTGAATTTCCTCTTCCTACTGTCAAGAAGAAATATGATATTCTTATTATTGGGGATGTGCATATCCCCGTTGAGGTAACATAGTGTTATTCGAAATTTCTCTTGTTCCATGTTATTCAGAATGAGTTGGTTAACAAGACTTGATCAACCTTGTTAGTGGATTCCTTTTGATGACCATGAGAAGGATGAAACTAGAAGGCACAACCTTCTGTACCCCACTTTTACTTTATGTTATTTATACTAAATAAAATAAAAATAAATATTTATCTGTCTGTTATCTGATTATCCGTGCAATATAAAAATACCTCCAAAGTAAAAGTTCTCCAAATGCCCTGAAAATTAAATGTGATTTTTTCTAGAATATTTGAGGATTTATGGAACAAAGAACACACCAGGGGGGCAACCACCTTGCCACGAGGGTGGAGGGCACACCCACCCCCTAGGGCACGCCCCCTGCCTCATGGGCCCACGGTGGCCCTCCTCCACGTATCCTTTCATCCATACACTCCTTCTTCCTCCCCCAAACACGAATAACCAGCTCAAACCCGAGTCCAAGCTCGTTTTGCTGCCATTTTCAATCTCCTTGCTCAAAGCACCTCTCACAAAATTGCTTGGCGAGATTGTTCCTTGGTATGTGACTCCTCCATTGGTCCAATTAGTTTTTGTTCTAGTGCTTTATTCATTGCAAATTTTTGCTGCTTAGGTGACCCTGTTCTTGAGCTTGCATGTCAAATTTATATGGTCAAAAGTAGTTTTGATGCATGATATAGGCCCTAGGAACTTGTAGGAGTAGTTACTATCAATATTATTGAGTTTGGTTTACTTTTATTTTAAAGTTACTAAAAATTTCAGAATTTTTCAGAAAATGATGAGGAGACTTTTGAGGGGATCATTGAGCCAAAGCTCGAAGGAAAAGGCACCGAACCCTAAGTTTAATCTGCCTCGCACCGCGGAGGTTCGGGCGTGTGAATGGCCTTCTGAGGATTTCTTAAGAGCGGCCGGGATTTATGAAGATTTTCATGAGTTGGCTCAGACTGCAGGCCTTACTGCTTTCCTCCACGACCAATGCGATCAGTATTTCTTGCTCACAAATACCTTTGTGCAAAAATTTCATTTTCATTCTAGGAACTCACCACCTACGGTGGAGTTTCATTTATATGATGAGCATAAAGAGATGTCACTTTATGATTTATGTTGGATTTGTTTAGTCCTTTTGAGGGCAATACAGAAGAACCACATCGTGATGATGTGGAGGGATTTATTGACACTATCACTGTAGGGGAAACAAGGAAGGTTTCCGATGCACGAATCACTAGCATTCACTTTCCTGTTTTACGTTATTTTGCATTATTTGCTAGTCATTACTTAATTGGTCGCAGAAACTGTGGAAACCTGAGTATCCCTGATATTATTATTTTGCACCACGGTTTATATGGTGATAACTCTTTTAGTATGGGCGGCATTATTGCCAAACGGTTAAGTCTGAACCATACCAAGGGCCCCATCTTTGGAGGCATCTATGCCACATGCCTAGCTGCACATTTTAACATACCTATTAGGCAATATGAGAAGGAAGAAAAGGTGCTGCCTTGTGTTTATTTAGATTATAAAAGTATGGTAGCACATGATTTTATTGTTAAGAATAGGGAAGGAGAGCTTAAATATCAATTGTTCTTTAATAAACATCATCCTGAGACTATTACCTTGCCTGCTCCTTCTTTGTTTGATTTGACTGTAGGCACGTACCTTGTTCCGTTGACGGCTATTCACGCTTACCGAAACCCTACACCAGCCAAGGAGCTAGAGCCGGAACCACAATTTGATCCTTCACAACAGTCTAATTATCAGTGGGATCCGGAGATGATTGTCAGCCAGTGGCAATCGGAGTCCTCCTTGTCTGCACCACAGTACACCCCAACTATTATTATGGATATCAGCCAGGCCAGCCGTGGCCATAGACCAACTTAGGCCAAAAGCCTAAGCTTGGGGGAGTATGTATTTCTCACCGACATTACATTTATGCTCACACACTCATTGCTAGATGTTGGTGCTCATACTTTTTTCATTGTATCATCCATGCTAGTTCATTTCCCTTTTTTATGCTTTCTTCTTGTGTGTTTAATAAACCTTAAGAAAAACCAAAAAAATTAGTTTTAGCTTTTAATTAATTTACCTTCCATGCTTGTAGTAGTAACTAAAAAGAAAACCCAAAAAGATTTCATGTTCTTCTTTTGCTTGTTGGGAGCTTTCCCGTGTAAATAGTTTTATTTCTTTTCTTTTCTTTGGGGGTCGATAGGAGAAGACCATGATTAAATTGTTGAAGTGGCTCTTATATGCATTATTGTTGATCTAACAAAAGAGTCCATATTGCCTTGTCTTCTCCTATTTATTGAACGCCTGCAGATTCCAGCTTAGTCCAATGCACGTGCAGTATTATTATTATTCACATCGTTCGATCGTGCAAGTGAAGGGCAATTATGATGATATATGATGGACTGGCTGAGATGAGAAAAGCTGGTATGAACTCGACCTCTTTTGTTTTTGTAAATATGATTAGTTCATTGTTCCTGATTCAGCCTATTATGAATAAACATGTTTGCAATGACAACTAGAGATCATAGTTTCTTACGCCATGCTTGATTAGCTATGAGTTATAATGGTTTACCTTGCGTGCCAACATGCTATTAAAATGGTTATGATGTGGTATGATAGGGTGGTATCCTCCTCTAAATGATTTAAGTGACTTGACTTGGCACATGTTCATGCATGTAGTTGAAACAAAATCAACATAGCCTTCACGATATTTATGTTCATGGTGGATTATATCCTACTCATGCTTGCATTCAGTGTTGATTAATTTTAATGCATGTTCATGACTGTTGTCGCAGTCTAGCTGGCCGCTTCCTAGTCTTTTGCTAGCCTTCACCTGTACTAAGAGGGAATACCTCTTGTGCATCCAATCCCTTAAACCCCAAAGTTATTCCACATGAGTCCACTATACCTACCTATATACGGTATCTACCTGCCGTTCCAAGTAAATTTGTATGTGCCAAACTCTAAACCTTCAAATAATTATCCTGTTTTGTATGCTCGAATAGCTCATGTATCAACTAGGGCTGTCTATATCTTCCTTGTTAGGCGGGTTATTCTCAAGAGGAGTGGGCTCCGCTCCTCACTCACGAGATAAATGGCTTGTCACCGGGATGCCCAGTCCCATGCTTTATGCGAACTAAATCAAAATAATTGCAAACAAAACTCCCCCTGAGACTCTTGTTAGTTGGAGGCACTTGTTGTTTCGAGCAAGCCATGGATTGATGCTTGTTGGTGGAAGGGGGAGTATAAACTTTACCATTCTGTTTGGGAACCGCCTATAATGTGTGTACCATGGAAGATATCGCCATCTCTTGGTTGTTATGTTGACAATGAAAGTATACCGCTCAAAATATTATTCACCTCTGTTTCAAAACCGAGCTCTGGCACCTCTACAAAATCCCTGCTACCCTCTGCGAAGGGCCTATCTATTTACTTTTATGCTGAGTCATCATCCTCTTATTAAAAAGCACCAGCTGGAGAGCACCGCTGTCATTTGCATTCATTACTGTTAGTTTACATTGAGTATGACTTGACTGGATCTCTTTTACCATGAATTACAATGTCTAGTCAGTCCTTGGTCTTTAAAGGTGCTCTGCATTTATGTTTTGCGGTCTCGGAAAGGGCTAGCGAGATACCATCTTGTTATATCATATTATGATTGTTTTGAGAAAGTGTTGTCATCCGAGATTTATTATTATGCCTCGCTAGTTGATTATGCAATTGATATGAGTAAACTTGAGACCTATGCTTTATTGCGAATGTGGTTAGTTATAATCTTTGCTGAAAACTTGAATGCTGGCTTTACATATTTACAACAACAAGAGCAAACCGAGTTTGTAAAAGTTTTTCTTTATCACTTTCAGTTTATCAACTGAATTGCTTGAGGACAAGCAAAGGTTTAAGGTTGGGGGAGTTGATACGTCTCCAATGTACCTACTTTTCCAAACACTTTTACCCTTGTTTTGGACTCTAACTTGCATGATTTGAATGGAACTAACCCGGAGTGACGATGTTTTCAGCAGAATTATCATGGTGTTATTTATGTGCAGGACTAAACGTTCTCGGAATGACCTGAAACTTCACGGAGACACTTTTCAGAAAATAAGAAAAATACCTGCCAAAGATGAAGGCCAGCGGGCCCACCGTCTCTCTACGAGTGTGGGGGCGCGCCTGCCCCCCTAGGGCATGCCCCCTACCTCATAGTCCCCCTGTTGTGTCTCCGACTCTAACTCCACCTCCATATATTGAGTTTCGATGACAAAAAAATCAAGGAGAAGAAATCATCGCGTTTTACGATAAGGAGCCGCCGCCAAGCCCTAAAACCTCTCAAGAGGGCTGATATGGAGTCCGTTCGGGGCTCCGTAGAGGGGAATCCGTCGCCATCGTCATCATCAACCATCCTCCATCACCAATTTCATGATGCTCACCGCCGTGCGTGACTAATTCCATTGTAGGCTTGCTGGACGGTGATGGGTTGGATGGGATCTATCATGTAATCGAGTTAGTTTTGTTAGGCTTTGATCCCTAGTGTCCACTATGTTCTGAGATTGATGTTGCTATGACTTTGCTATGCTTAATGCTTGTCACTAGGGCCCGAGTGCCATGATTTCAGATCTGAACCTATTATGTTTTCATCAATATATGAGTGTTCTTGATCCTATCTTGCAAGTCTATAGTCACCTACTATGTGTTATGATCCGTTAACCCCGAAGTGACAATAATCGAGATACTTACCGATGATGACCGTAGTTTGAGCAGTTCATGTATTCACCATGTGTTAATGCTTTGTTCCGGTTCTCTATTAAAAGGAGGCCTTAATATCCCTTAGTTTCCGTAAGGACCCCGCTGCCACGGGAGGGTAGGACAAAAGATATCATGCAAGTTCTTTTCCATAAGCACGTAAGACTATGTTCGGAATACATGCCTACATTATATCAATGAACTGGAGCTAGCTCTGTGTCACCCTAGGTTATGACTGTTACATGATGAACAGCATCCGGCATAATTCTCCATCAACGGTCCATTGCCTACGAGCTTTCCATATATTATTCTTCGCTTATTTACTTTTCCGTTGCTATTGCTATCATCACTACAAAATACCAAAAACATTACTTTTACTACTGTTACCTTTTGCTACCGTTATCATTACTATCATATTACCTTGTTACTAAACACTTTGTTGCAGATATTAAGTTTCTAGGTGTGGTTGAATTCACAACTCAGCTGCTAATACTTGAGAATATTCTTTGGCTCCCCTTGTGTCGAATCAACAAATTTGGGTTGAATACTCTACCCTCGAAAACTATTGCGATCCCCTATACTTGTGGGTTATCACTAGGTATAGCAGCAACGACTTTTGTTGTTTAGGAGTGACTAAGGTGGGAACAGAGGAAATATACGTCTTCAAATCTTGCGACGCAGTGTCTGCCTCCGGGGTCCACTCCACGGGCCTTGGCTTCTTCAAGATTTTGAAGAACCGCATGGCGCGCTCGGTGGACTTGGAAATGAACCTGCTAAGCACGGCAACACATCCAGTCAAATGCCTCACATCTTTAACTGTCTTGGGTGCTTGAATCTACTCAATAGCCTTGATCTTATCGGGGTTGGCCTCTATCCCCCTGTCAGACACAAAGAAGCCGTGTAGCTTGCCAGAAGGAATGCCAAACAGACACTTCTCCGGGTCCAACTTCAAGTTGATCTTACATAGATTTGCAAAGGGTCTCTTCCAAGTCCTGAATGAGAGTCAATCTGTCCTTGGTTTTGTACACTATATCATCCATGTAGGCTTCAATATTTCTATGCAGCTGGGACTCAAAGCCAATCTGTACTGCTTTCGCAAAAGTGGACCCAGCTCTCTTCAACCCAAAGGGCATCTGTACAAAACAGTATGTGTCGCATGGGGTTATGAATGCAGTCTTCTCTTCATCTTCCTTGGACATGAAAAGCTGGTGGTAACCGGAGTAGGCATCCAGGAAGGAAAGCAGATCACACCCAGAGGTGCAAATCACAATCTAGTCGACGCGCGGCAAGGGGAATGGGTCCGTCGGGCATGCTTTATTTAGATCCATGAAATCTATGCAAAGCCTCCATTTCCCATGCAGCTTGCGCACCACCGCTGGATTTGCCAACCACGTTGGATGCAATACTCCTCTGACCAAACTAGCTGCCTCAAGTTTCGTGATCTCTTCGGTGATAAATTGTTGCCTCTCCAAAGCTTGCATTCGGACCTTCTGCTTCAGGGGACGGGCATGCGGGCAGACAGCAAGGTGGTACTTGATTACCTCCCTGGGAACACCTGGGATGTCATATGGTTGCCAAGCAAACACATCGACATTCTCCCGTAGGAAGGTAATGAGCGCGCTTTCCTATTTGTCATCGAGGGTGGCACTGATAGTAAATGTACCATCAGCACCAACCAGCCCCGCCGGGACCTTCTTCAAAGCGGGTGCAGCAGCTTTGGATCTGTTGCTATTGGAGCTCTTCGGCAAGTCATCAACAAGCGCAGCGCACTCCAAAGAGGCACGCTTCCCGGATTCCTTGCTAGCATCCTTATTAGCTTTCATATTTTTCTTTCTTTCCTTGGCGGGAGCGATAGCTTCCGCGGCCTCTACAGCGATTGCTTCCCAGTACATCTTATCCACGCATATGATTATGTCCTTCTTGTCTCATGGAATGGAAATGACGCCCATTGGCCCTGGTATCTTCAGAGTGTTGTAGGCATAGTGGGATGCTGCCATGATTTTTGCCAGGGCTGGGCGACCAAGGATTCTATTGTACGGCAAGGGGAGGCACTACAAAAAAATACACTTCTGTGATGATACGTGTTTGTCATAGTAGGTCGCGTTTTTGTCATGCATGTACATCCATGATGATTTTATGACAGAATCAAGATAGTCATACCTATGATGTCGTAGAAGTGTTCCATGACATTACCAAAATTATCATCATGGAAGTGTCCACTTCCATGACGATAAATCGCGCGTCATGGAAGTGCTTTCGTAAAGGGTGACCGACACGTGCCATCAACCGTAACGGAACGCCGTTAAGCTATCGGGGTCAGATTTTGGATCCGATAACCCGTTAACAGCCCTGACCAATGGGAAATTTCCACGTGTACAATTCTGATTGGCCGAAGGAAACACGTGTTGCCTTACCGTTGGGACAGATGTCATCCACTCATTTGATAGGAGGCGCCTATGATAGGTCGACACGTGGCACGGCCCAACAGCGGCCCATTCCTGTGAAAAAGGCCGGCCCAGTAAAAATTAGCAGGCCGGCCCATATAAGGCCTACTTGTGTCAGGCCCATTTAAGCCCACGGCCCATACGAGATGTGCCAATTCGGCCCGTCAACGTCCCGTTAAAGATTTGACACCATTGCAGCCCATCGTCAGTTCAAGCCCGTTAACAGTCCGCTATATATTTGGGCTCAATATTGGCCCGATGAGACTTCGGCCTGTTAAACGGCCCATTTAATGGATGGGCCAATTTTCAGGATGTACATCTTTCGGCCTTTTAGTGACCCATTTAAATGTTGGGCTAATTTCCGACCCGGTGTATCTTTCAGCCTGTTGACGACCCATAAATCTGATGGGCCATTTGTAGTCGGACCTAAGTTTCTGCCTTTTAGCGGCCCATTTAAGTGTTGGGCCAATTTCTGGCCCGGTGTCACTTTCAGCCTGTTGACGGCCCATAAATCAGTTGGGCCATTTGTAGTCGGACCTGAGTTTTGGCCTTTTAGCGACGCATTTAAGTGTTGGGCCAATTCCTGGCCCTGTGTGCCTTTCGGCATGTTAACGGACCATAAATGAGTTGGGTCATTTGTAGTCGGACCTTAGTTTTGGCCTTTTAACGGCCCATGCCCTTCATGGTCCAATACCAGCCTGGTTTCTCTTTCGGCCTGCTAAAGGCCCACAACACTGTTGGGCCGTTTACAATACGACCTGACTTTCGGCCTCTTAGCGGCGCATGCTCTTCATGGTCCAGTACAAGCCTGCTGTCTCTTTCGGCCTGGTAAAGGCCTACAGTATAGTTGGGCCATATGTAGCCCAAACTTAGTAACGGCATGTTAACGGCCCGTGAAATAAATTGGGGCCACCTGTTGCCCGCTTCGATGTCGGCCTGTTAACGACCCGGGAGGTAAGAGAGCCGACCATTAACTTTCGGCCTAGTAACGGCCCATTAACTTAATGGGCCCACTAAAGTTCATTCATGTCTTTAGGCCAAATTAGATAATTTGAGCCCATTACGACGAGCAATTATGCATAGGACCAAAACCGATCAAGCAAAGGTACGGCATACAGGGAATAACGTTGCACATCCAGCATATATTACAGGAAATTACATCCAGTGGGCAATCAAAGATTGATGCCAGTGCAAATAAATGAGCAGAACCTAACCATCTGTAACGTCACAATCTGCAACCTCAGCATAGATGACGCCCATAAGCATGTGGGCAAGTTCTTGCTACTTTGCTACACTGTCTCTGAAAACATTGATTAGTTGTTGTGTCGCACGACTCTGCACCTCTGATTCATCCACCATTTCCATCATTGCTTCAGCCATTAATTGGTTTGCAAACATACATTTATTCCGTTGCATTCGAGATAGAGGATACTGAACAGATTCAGATGGCGATTTCGGCAGGCTTGTATTATTGATAGTGGAGAGTGTCTCGACCACTGCATCATAACATAAATTAGGACGGGAACCAAACAGATTAATCATGAGTTATTGCCATATTACCTGGCCTAGATTTACTGGAAAGAAACAATGGGGTTGCCTTGCTGTTTTCAGAGTTTGTCTTCTTATCTTCAGCAGCCTGCACAAAATTAACACACTAGCATTGCTATCATTGGCCAAGTCAGATAATAGGAAAGCAACATTGACACAATGAACGTTTGGCCAACTAGCCTACACCAAATTAACACAATATGGTACATCTATCATCAGCTAGGTAAGGTAATACGAAAGCAACATTGACACAATGAATGAATGGGCAACCAGAGAAGCACTACAATTCAGTAATGTGCGTGATATGAGATAGTACATTCATGCAGCTCAGTATGCGAAACTACCAGGCAGTTTTCCTTACAAAAATCAACATTGGCGCATTTAACATTTTTCTACAACTAATTTTAGATCAGATAAAGGTTAGATTCACGCCAATTAACAAAATACATGTTGATGTAAAAATATAGTGATATACAACAGGTACTTACATCAACATTGGAGCACAGAGAATTCCCGCAAGATATTTTCCTCGAATACGATCCCAATGGAGGAAGTCTTGTATTGTTTAACCTTATTTTCTAAAAGAGAGATGGGTAAGAAACATGTAGAAAATATGATCAGAATGCTATAAAATTTCATGATGCGAGGATACGCACACGCTTCTTAGAATGGAGTTGACATTCTTTTGCTGGACTGGAGCGGACTAGTTCTTTGGCCACTGGAATCTGCTTATTATCAGTGGGAGTTGGGTTTCTCTATGCTGGAGCAGTATCTATAAAAACTGGAGTTGGTTTATTATCTCCTGGCATTTGGATCTTTTGCAAAGGCCTTGTTTGTAACCCTTCAGATTCTAACATAGTCGTCTTCCCCTTGCATGCCTTGTATAGAAGAATGGTGCTTTAATTATAAAACATGCGACAGCAGAGAGATGGAATAGGTACTGAAGAATAGAAAGGCATGACATATTGACATGTATTCCCTCCATCCGGAAAAAAATGGATGGGTCTAGGCGTATTTCAGTTCTAGATACATCCTTTTTTATCCATTTCGGCAACATGTAATCCGGACGGAGGGAGTATGGTGTAAGAGCTAGGGATACGACAGGACAACACAGCAAAAAAACACTAGTTGAATGTAAAACTGTATGCTAGCGGAATACGTACAGAAATAACTAAGGCAACATACACGTGTATGATTGGGAAAATAAGATGGCATTGCAACAGAGCACTAGAACAACACTTCAATGTAAAAAAACATGGTATGGTAGACAGATGAAGTACATACTGATGAATAACAATGCATAAGATATTCAGAAGCATGATGTCCAAATTAAGCAGATGGCATTGCGATAGAGTAGAATGACAGTACTTGAATTTGAAAACATGTTATCATGAATGGAATAGGTACTGAAAAACAGGAAGGCATGACATATTTACATGCATGATCAGCATGCTAAGCACATGGCATTGCAACAGAGTAGATACACTCCAGGACATTATATGCATGTTGTACCCATATCACAGGCCAAGTTAGAGCAAGGACCTTGTGGGGTGAAGAGGATTCATCATCTTTCTGCAAGTCTTCTGAAGAACTGCCTTTACATGTTCCATCATATTGGGTATCATTGACATCAAGTTTATTGGCCTTTACATTGCTCCGTGAGGTTCTTGTGGATATATCAGTGTGTGCAATTATATCTGACATGCATGGAAGACAACTAGTAGTTAGATTTATGTAATGAGTGCCTGTAGGAGACGACATAAATAGTAGGACTGGGGTTAACTAGCAGCAACAGGTCTCATAAACTAAAGGGAGAACACAGATGAAAGCTACAGAATATGTATCGTTTGTACTCGAGATTAACTAGATGGCACACAAAAGTATTAAAGAACAACATAGGTAATACTAGAAGTGGTATAATACTATAATCACCAGCCTGTGGGATAGCATTGGCTGATGGATGATAACTATGGAACACGTTACCTAAAGAACAAGTATCTTAGCTGAACTATGGAACAACGTTAACTCCTGAACAAGACCCGTAAGAGATCAGCATGAATATACAGTGAAATGTGATGATCTATTTTCCATGCTTAGATGAATAACAAAGCCATAAATGTTGCACACAAGTAAGATGAGGGTACAACCTATCTGGCTGCCATCCATAGGAGTGAGCATCATGTGCTGACTTGTCGATGGCCCTGCAGTTGTTGTGGCTGTCCATGTCGGGCACGCGCATTCGATGCAGGGAACTGTTGAGTGGGGACTATAGCTCCCTTCTGGTGTATGCTTCCCTTGTTGGAGCAGCTGCGGTGAGTCGGAAGACGGTGTGTCTGAAGATGCAGATAACGCATAATGTTAAGAACGACATATCTCTTTGATCTGAAGAAATACACTAAGAGATCAACAGCAAGGTACGAGAGTGGTCACACGTCTGTTGACTGAAGACTAAATTGGGGTCACACGATTTTATTTTATTTTGGTACTGTCCGATCTACGCCGGATGGCTGGCCGTCTTGTGCCTCCCGGCTGACACTGTTCGGAATCTTCCCCGAAGAGCCAGCGACCAACGGCAGAGCAGCCTGCCTCCGCCGTCCGTGGCCCCGGCCAAAACCCCGCTCCCCGCCCCACCGCACTGTCGTGGTTGCGCCGCCCCCGGGCCAATCCACAAAGACTCCCCGTCATCCAGATCCGGCGGCGGCAGTACCTTCAACCCACGCAACTCTAAAAGATAGCCATCTAAGCGCTGCTTCCGCGGCGAACTTGCGGCCCCGCACCCTTACGTTAGACACCAGCCAACCGACAGCCTAGGAGCTCCGCCGCCTCGAGGGGTGCTGCTTCCCATTGGGAATCGATTGGCCCAGAATAAAAATTCAGACAACTGACGCCTAAATAAAGTGATTTGAGATGAGGGTGCGACCTATCTGGCGGCATGGTGAAGTAGGCAGGTCCAGCTGCCGAGTCGGTGAGGCCGGCGCGGTTGCGGTGGCGACCGGCGGCAGGGAAAGAGCGATGTCGCGACGGTCGACGGCTACGCGGAAGCAGCGCCAGGACTCTGGACGGATCCGAAGTTGGAGCTGCTCCGGTGCCGTGAACAACTGTGGGGGTGAATCGGCTCCGGTACGGTTCACGCGACCGTCGTCGAGGCAGCACCAGCAGCACGGAGTAAGAGGCACACGGCCCAGTGCACGACGGCAAATGGACAGCGTCTCCGGCATTAGGGAGGAGGGAGGCTGTGAAATTGGTGCGGTGGGGGCGCCATGATGGTGGGGCTGAGGTTTCGCGGCTAGGGAGAAGGGAGCTTCCCGGGGAGAAGGTGATTTGGCGCCCACGAGGTATGAATGGGGGCGGGCGAGGGGGGATTGGGAGGGGAGTGGAACCATGTCTTACGGACGCATTTGTCTGAAATGTGAGGGGGGAGTTATAGTTCTACCCTTGCCTATAGGCTTCTCGGCTTGGGTCTGTGTACTGAGGGTCGGGGATAGTAGAGTAACTTTGCTTCTCCCCAAATAGTGGGCGGGAGCGATTTCGGGCGAGGAGGGCGTGTTTTGAACTATAGTGGGCGCGAGCGATTTCGGGCGAGGAGAGCGTGTTTTGAAATAGTGGGCGCGAGCTATTTCGGGCGAGGAGAGCGTGTTTTGCCGACCATGGTTTATGAATTATTCGGCACATGTCATTTCGGCCGAGGAGAAGGCGCGCTTGGATGAAGTTACGAACCTACCCTCGATGTACAACGGGCCAATTGATGCGTGTCCCACATAGGACGGTAATTTCGCGTCTCCCATTTATTTGCTCGGGCGAATTCCACCGAGCAGAGAGGATGTTTAACGGTTCGTTCAAATTTTGGGAGAACGAGCATCCACGTCTACCTTACCAAGTCGATTCGGATCAAATTTTGAAATATTAGCTTGCCACTTCTTTTTTAGATGGAGAGATGATGCTCGGGAGTAATGTGTTTTTACATGCTCGTTGCTAGCGATTTACTATATGACAAATAGTTGACCCACTCAAAAACGCGAATCAAACCCAAAATGAAATATCTCGATTCAATGAAATAGCTCGTTCAGTAGGTCAAAATAGTGAACTAAATCCAAAATTGAACACCTCAATCGAGTAGCATGTTGTACAGTATTATAGTACTCCATGAACATGTTGAAAGTCAAATTAATGAACTTGTTTGATATACGCATATATCCATTCATGTGTGGATTGCAGACAACATGTTCTCCAATTTAAATATTTGGATGCACGTTTATATCGAAACATGGTTTATATCAGTCTTTGATGCATAAAACGCGACCTCCCCCTCTCCCGGACTCCTGTTCTCTCTCTCTCTCTCTCTCTCTCTCTCTCTCTCTCTCGCCGACAATCTTCAATTCTGTCGCACGCATCCGACACAAAAACCTTGTTGGTCCCTCTCCCTTTCTCTCCATCTCTCTCTCTCTCTTTGTGTATGTGTGGGGGGGTCTTTCTAGTTCGCATGCATATATACACCATCTATAGGTCTCTCTCGCACACTATGTATGATACTCTAGCTAGTCCAAGCTAGATATCTTGGGTGCACTCATCGTACGCACACAAATTCCTTGGCTCTTTGCCCGTAACTCTCTCACGCACCACTATGTCGTCTCGGAGCTCTTCCCCCCCTCTCTCAAACTCTCCATCCACCTGGGTCACACATACACATGCATATCTCACTCGCACTCGATAGGCCCATCTAAAACTCTATCTCTCCCCCTCGTTCTCTCTCCATCTCACACGCGCACACACACAATCTCATGCCCAGCTAGCCAAGTATGATGGTCTCTCACTCAATTGTAGGCACACGCAGTCCCCCCTATATGTATATGACTAGCTAATCTTAGTCTCCATCACAAACATGTGCATGGTCTATCTCGATTTCTCTCGGGGCATCTTTCTATCGCGCACGCACTCCCTCGATCTCCCACCCATATAGTCCCCTCACGATCTCAACGGGATCTCTCTATCACAAACACACCCTCTCTCCCTCCCCATGCGTCCATGCCATCCATGTGTCCCTCTCGACCTTTGTTCCTTGTTGGCCAGACCTCTATTGGACATGTGCTACAGGGGTGTCTCTCTCCGTTGCAAACAATCACACACTAGCTATCTTCGTGTATCTCCTCGCCTCGCTTTTCCATCTCGGAGATGCATGCGTGATATGTTCGCATAAGAAACGAAAAAAACACACACTCTCTCTAATTTATCGTTTGTTGTCACTTTCTCTTTCACACACATACTCTTTTTGCACACTTACTCATTCTCCTTCACACGCACTTGATCTGTCTCGACTGAGGCACTCTCCTCGGTCCATAGCATATAGATTTATTGAAAAGTCAAACATCACAAAGTTTGACCATGTACGTGGAGAAAAAGAATTACATCTAGTACGGCAAACATATACCATTAGATTCACCATGAGATGTAGTTTTGTATGATGTATCTTTGGTATTGTAGATATAAATAACATTTGCGTAAACCTGATCAAAGTTTCCAAAGTTTGACTTCTAAAAAATTTACATGCACTGCATTATCGAGCGGATGGAATATCTCTTTCCCCCTCTCAGCTATCTGACGCACCACTCAGCCTTATCGGGGCTCCTCAATCTCTCTCAAACTTTATTGGTCAGTTTGGTTCGTGACCTGACCCTCATGCCTTGATGGCCGGTACTGCCTGGTGTGGACGTGAGATGTAAAATATTTCTGCCTGGCCAGGCTTGTGTGGTGCTGAAGCGTTTGGTTCATGCCTGGGCCAGGCAAAGCATCAACGTCCCATCAATCAATCCATGCATCAATTATTTAATGCTAATATCCATCCATGTTGCTGTTAGCCTCGTGGCCACACGACCAGGCACGGCCAGGCGTTCGAAATCGGTCGCCTGGGCCAGGCTACTTGCAGTGTCTGGAGTTCAGCCAGGCTAATTAAAGTGCAAGGGAACCCAGGCCAGGCGGGCTTTCTTTTTCACAGGGTAGCAACCAAACAAGCGTGCATGAAATCCAGCCACAACCCCAGGCCAGGCAAAAGATGCTCAGGACGCAAGCCAAACTGGCCTTATATCTCCCTGGTTCACACATACACATGTCTCGCTCGCGCTATACATATAGACCCATCCAACACTCTCCGCCCTTGTTCTCTCTCCATGTGACACGCACCCCCCTAAGTACCATAATCCCTCACTCCATCATAGGCGCAAGCACTCCCCCCTCCTAAGTATGATTATCTCTTACTAGCCATCAGGAACACACGTATTGTCTCCTTCCATCCATACGTCTATCTCGATATCTCTCGGGGCATCTTCTATCGCGCACACACCTTGTCACTCGATCTCCCACCCATGTAGTCCCATCACGATCTCCAGGGGATCTCTCTATGACAAACATACACTCTCTCCTCCCCATGTCTGCATTTTCTCCGTACGTCTCTCTCGACCTCTCTCCCTTGTTTGTCAGACCCCTCTTGGCCACGTGCTAGGGGTCTTGCTCTCTCGGTTCCAAACAACCACACACTATCTCCTCACCTTGCCTCCGTTGTCGAAGATGCATGTGTGATATGTTTGCATAAGACACGCACGCTTTTTCTCTACTTTTATCGTGTGTTGTCCATGTCTCTTTCACACACGCACACACACTTTTTTCACTCTCTCTCTCTCTCTCTCTAGTTAGGGACTCTGTCACGTCCATAAGCATATGGATGTTTTGAAAAGTCAAACCTCAGAAAAGTTTGACCAGGTATATGTGGAGAAAAACATTTACATCTGGAACGATCATTAGATTCATCACAACATGTACTTACTTCATACTATCATTTATCTTTGGTATTGTAGATATAAGTAATTTCTTTATAAACTTGGTCAAAGTTTCAAAAGTTTGACTTAAAAAAATGTTGGAACTACATTATCGAACGGAGGGAGTAGCTCTTTCTCTCTCTCTCTCTGCTATCTCTCACGGGCCTCCCCTCTCACTCGAACTCTCTATACCGACGGATTATACGCTCACTGTGTCAGCGTATAGCTCCGTATATTGTTTAGTTGACCGGTCAACCAATCCACATGCTGCCTTGTCAGCTCGTGTTCTGTATCTTCGTGTGCTGGCCCATGTGGCAGTGGGTGAAAATAAGTAAACTAGAGGCCCATCTGACACGCGGTGAAGTAAACAAAGTTGAAACCACTCGGGGTAGCACCCCGCACGCTAGTAAATTGAGGGTGCATTGAGGACAAACTTCTTGCGTGCGAAGGACGCACTCGCACACAATTCACCACTGCGCGGCGGCATGCACAGAAGGACGCACTCGCGCACACCCAGCACACAACACACAACAGCACACGTGTACACCGGCGTCGCCGCCGGTTGAGATGGACGGCGAGGCAGCCAACAAGCGGAGGCGGCTCGAGCCAAAACCGCATCCGGCGAGCCTGGACTTCATCAGCAGCCTCCCTGACGACATGCTGCTCGTCATCATCGGCCTCCTCCCCACCAAATCTGCCGTGCGGACTGCCCTGCTCTCCCGGCGGTGGCGCGCCCTCTGGCGCTGCGTCCCCCTCAACCTCACCGTCGACAGCTGCCTCTGCGACAGGGATTGCAAACGCATGGCCGCAGTCTCCAAGATCCTTTCATCGCACCCTGGGCCAGCCAGACGCCTTGACATCCGCATGTTCAGTACCAACTGCAAGGTCCAACCCAAGTTCGACGAGTGGTTCTTATCCCCCGCCCTAGATCAGCTCGAGGAGCTCAGCTTTGAAGCTGGACGATGTCGCTCTCTGCCGCCGTCCGCGCTCCGCCTCACGCCAACGCTGCGCCGCGCCAGCTTCAGCTCCTGCTATCTTCCCCAGATTAATGCCGCGCCCGCCCTTCTTCTCCCTCAACTCAAGCAGCTCGACCTCTTCGACGTTGTCATCTCGAAGAAGGCTATGGAGCACCTGCTCCGCAGCTGTACTGCGCTCGAGTACCTTCGTCTTGAGCAGATCCACGGGTTCATTAGCCTCCACATCGCCTCGACGAATCTCCGATGGATTTATGTGTCTTGCTGGCCCCGCAACAAGACATCAATTGGGAAGAGATCACTCCAGCTGTTCCACGTTATGGTCATTGAGAATGCGCCTTTCCTTGAGAGATTGCTTGTATCGGATCTAGAAGGTCCAACAAAAATCAGGGTCATTGACGCGCCGAAATTGACAGCGTTGGTGTACTCGTCTGCCAAATTCTCCGAACTCTTTATTGGATCCGTAATCGTTCAGGTACAGCACTCATCTTCTTCTCCGTCTTCTTGAAATTCACATTTTTAAATTTCTTCTTGATGTATTTACGACCGTCTTCCAGAAAATGATTCCCACAAGCTTGACCCAGTCCATGCGCACAGTGAAGATCTTAGCACTAAAATCTATCGGCCCCAATCTGGATCAAGTTGTTGGATTCCTTACATGCTTTCCGTGCACGGAGAAGCTACTCATCGAGGTGAAACTTCTTTCCTATAAGTAAACGGTAATCACAACGTAGCTCAATTTTTTCGTAATTTTCCCAAATTACGATGACAAGTGTAGTGTTCAAAACTGCATCTACGCACTGCACCGAAAGAAATGTTTTTAGTATTTTTTCTCACGTGATCACCTGCATCGTTTTTATGCTGTACTACTATAGTAGCCTAGGCTAGTCATAGTGGAAAGTAACTTAGACTACTCCAGTAACTCTATGGTTACCCTAAGAGCAAGTACTACCTCCGTCCTGGTTTACTCTTCCAATTTTGTAGTATCAAAATTTGACCATAGATTTAACTAACAAAATGTTAATGCATGTCACTAAGAACTATATCGTTGGATTCATACTTGAACATGATTTCAAATGGTGTAATTTTTAGTGACATGCATTAGCATTTTCTTAGGTAAATCTATGGTCAAAATTTTATACTAAATACGAGGTAGTATTCCCTCCGTCCCAAAATTCTTGTCTTACATTTGTTTAGAGATGGATGTATCTAACACTAAAATGTAACTAGATACATCCGTATTTAGACAAATTTAAGACAAGAATTTTGGGACGGAGGGAGTACAAAAGTGGGCTATGTAGGCCAAAACATGTGCCAAATTCACTTGTGATGCATTTGGCATCGATGCCCCTCCATTGCTCACCTAGTTCCCCAATCTGGATCACCTACTTTGCTCCGGTGCCAAATTAACTCACGCAATGAAAAAACACTGCGTGGGAGAGAGAGAGGACTGAGGCAATAAAAACACTTGTTTGGGAGAGTGAGAGGCTGGTGTAGTTGGTTTGATTGATTTGTTTATACATGTGGGTATGTGTGCACAACGGTGCCAACTCTCTCACATCGCGA
Organism: Triticum aestivum; assembly: GCF_018294505.1. Classification (NCBI taxonomy): domain Eukaryota; kingdom Viridiplantae; phylum Streptophyta; class Magnoliopsida; order Poales; family Poaceae; genus Triticum; species Triticum aestivum. Next base: position 233,789,258 of record NC_057806.1, on the reverse strand, counting down.
GAGCGGTGCAAAAATCTTTTGATTTGACATCGATGTGTATTATGTGGCATACTTTTGCGAAATATGGAAACAGAAAGAGAGAGAGAGAGAGAGAGAGAGAGAGAGTGAAAAAATATCACTAGCCAGCCAACCCTATCGTATGAGCAAATGATATTGGTACCTCTTGATGACACGACAATCTTATGCAGCAAGCTGCTCTAATATGTTCTCTTCTTTTGCAGATAAAAAAAGACCCGAAAGTGAAAAATGTGCTGCACTATAACAATCTCATCGAATGCCTTGATCTCTATCTTACAGAAATTGATTTGATCGACTACCGAGGCATCATATCTGAGATTAAATTGGCCAGGTTCTTTGTTCTGGAGGCAAGTGTGCTCAAGGTAATGAGGTTTGGCGTTCTCTGGCGCAACAATGAATGGCGTGCTGATCACCGCAAGCGTCTAAGCCTAAATGACAAAGTCTCCGCAGAAGCTGAATTTGTTTTTGAAACATCAAGTGGCCAGAGACTCGAAAACTTATTTGCCCATTAGTGACTTGTCAGGGCGGTGGATTTTAGTTTGTACGATAATGCTGCATCCACCTAAAGTAACGAAAGTTCTTACGTAAACTTCCAAGTAATTCCCTCTTCGTAGGTGTAGCATTACTCCTAACATTTGTAATATCAGTTTGAAACTTGTAATATTGTCGTGTCCTATTCCTGCATTTTCAAAATCCTGCGAATCAAACAGGTCCTGAGTTGGTGATGATGTTGTGCCTCCCATCTTTCACCAATAGCCGTCGGATCTAGATCTGACGCATACAAACCAAGATTCTCCATTTTTGCAAAAAGATGCCCGCACTTGTTCCCTATTTACAAACAACTCCTTGTCTCTCACAATCAGCCTTATCTCCTCCCCACCACATCTAGAAGGCCGTGGAAAAATCTGGCGCGATGGCCGCTGCCGGAGCCGTCCACCCCCAATCTTGGTGTTCCGTGCAATGCACGGGCATCTAGGCACGGGAAATTATGTCGAACAGGGCTAGTTGTAAGCAGGCTAGCTCTACAGCCATGATGATAGTGACTGCAGACGGTGAGGCTGACTATGGTATGCCGAACACGGCGCCTATACTCAGGTGTCATCTCCGGCACAGGGTCTTGTCACTTCACTGTGAGGAGCAGCACGTAATAATTTGACCAACGGGTAGTACAGTGCTAGTACTCCTACTACTACATTGGTAGTACTACTACTAGTACTAGTAGCACCACCGTCTGGATTTAGGAGTACTACCACGTCCATCTGGATTTTAGTATTTGACTAGCAATATCTAGTAATGCATGTCACAAAAAATGTACTACTCCCTCTGTAAATAAATACATGGTGTTTTATTCCTATCGGCGAGAGAACTTAATGTTTTTTGCTAACTAGAGTACTAATAGGATTACATGCAATGAACTAAACACTGCATGTCATGTTTGGTAGTCTCAAGTCATTGAAAGCATGCACGGCCCACATCTCTCATTGGTTGATATGTCACGAAATAAGAAACAAGGAGGGAGTTATTGCACCATGCCTAAGTATTTTCAGATTATTTGGTTTTCGTAAGGTGACTTAAACACCATTTTTGTTTACATGCATTAACATTTTATTAGTTAAATCAAAGGTCAAAACTTGGCGGAAAATGCAAAGGGGACCAATAAACCGGTAAACATCAAACTTCTCTCGTTTGGCCCCAACTAGAGGTCCGGTGAGATGACTATACTGCACCGGCACGGAGGGGGACGCAGCTTCATTGACTTACGGCAACTGCCTTTGGGTGAATGACACGTGGGCCCAGGGGGTGGCTGGCCCACCTATCATACAGCCAAAGGCAGGTGCAGTAGATGGCCAAGGAGTAGTACGAAATCCTAAGCACCTACGCACGCTAACCAAGGGCAAGAGTGATCACTCGAATCGCAAGATCAGTTGACTAGAAGCTAAGCTAGACCCATGGAGGCGATGAGCGCGAGCATTAGCCGGCTGTGCCAGATGGTCCACGAGGCCGGCCTGCGGCCTGGCACCGAGGAACGTCTCCAGGTAGTATTGCTTGAGGCCACTAGGGCGAGGGGCCGCTTGGACGACAGCTTCGTCTCCTTGTTCGACGAGGTCCTCATCGGTTTCCTCGACAAGTTCACTGTCGTCAAGAAGCTTGCGGACGACTTTGACGTAAGCCTCCAACCGACGCGCCCAGGCTCTGGATGCCCGCCACCCTCAACAGCCACTATGGTGACAACCTCTTTGACGCACTGGTGGCCCTGTGACTGCCCGCCGTCGCGCCGGAGAATGTCCACCTCGTGGTCGCGCTCGCCACGCAGCGCCTGGCGCAGCAAGACACCATCGACATAATCACCCATGTCTATGCGCAAATCATCCACAAGGACTACTACATGCAAGAGGAGGACGATAGGACACTGGCCTTCTTGGACCGCAGGGCAACCTTGGACGGCACTGTTCAGAAGCACGTTGAGCTCGCCGCCAACGCCGCTGCTCCTCACACATCGGTTGGTGACCCGGCGCACTAGGGCGTGAGGATGTTGTTGATGGATCCGTATGTATTTTTATCTTTCCGTCAAATCCATATAGTAGTATATGATACTACAGTAATTATCTTACCTTTTGCATCAACTTCATAATTTTCATACGTACTCCATGCATGAACGGCGCCAGAACCAAACTTCTCATTACTCTAGGAAAAATCGTTATTTTCTATCTATCGGTCGCGCCATGGAGCAGAACCAAATTTTACAAGTTACGAGTTCAAAAGGAAAAGCCTGTCGTGTTCGCGTCGCACCCCCACACGGTTGGTCCGGCACGCCGCTCAAGCGGGAATGCGTGCGGTGTTGCATTTTCACTTACAAGTGGGACCGCAGTTGAGCAAACCGACTATCGGCAAACCCCCACCCCGCCCACCGCGCGATGGCTGAGAAAACAGGAGGGAGAAGAGATGGTTGTAGCATGGACTCCAAGAAAATTGGTGTCGGATGGGACTCGTGTGGGTGGCGTGTGCCGTACTGCTAGACGTGAATGCTAGTTATGGCCCATGCCACCCCACTATATCGAGCCTATATCGAGGTACGTAGAACAAATTTCCTGCAGTCCGTGCTCAGCCCTCCTCTATCTCTCTTCTCAGCCAGCCAGCGGACGCGCGGAGCCCATCGTCTGTTTGCTCACATGCGGCCCCACATGTCAGTGAAAATGCAAGAGGACCCACTGAACCTGCACATCTTTCACCTCGACGTGCTGGTGATGAAAAACAAATCCAATAAAGATCTTCGGTGGCCGCTTTTGGAGTTACTCAAGAGTAGTAAGATTCTATTTACAGTTTAACCCAAGATGCACATCTCGTGGCTTCAACTACCACTCTATTTTCTTTCATGACACGACCTGGATGCTGGATATCCCACGTGTCAGCAAAAGGAGGAAGAACCCGACCAAATCTTCGGTTGTGCTCTCGGATTAGACTAGTTGTGCTAACTTAAAATTTTTATTGTGTACTCCCTCCGTTCCAAAATACTTGACTTCCATTTCTCCAAAAATGGATGTACCTATATACTAAAACATGTCTAGATACATATATATTTTGACAAATAGAAGGCATGTATTGTGTAACGGAGGGAGTAGAATGGATGCAAGTTTTTGTATTGGGAAGAAGAGTACAACCATATATTGATAGAGTGCAATTTAGTAGATGTTCTATCACTTTTAGCTAGCACAGAGGCTAGAGATGAGATTAGTGCACTTGTTGATACTCCTACTAGAATAGAGGCTAGACATGAGACTAGATGCGAGGAAGCAACGTCTACTTCTTTACACTCGAAGAAGAAAGAAGCACGCAAGATCGAGCCTCCGCAGATCAACAATGAATGCATCGAGAAGGCACTAATCCAACTTACAAGAGTAGTAAAATGTATTCTTGTGGTTCTTGTTTTCTTTGGTCTTGCTTTTCTAGTCAAAATTATCATTGGAGTTCATGCAAAACGGAGGTCCATTTGGGGTCGTGCGTTGGAGTTGGCCTTACAAGTGGGACCGCAGTTAAGGAAACCAACTATCGGCAAGCCCCCACCTCGCTCGCCGCGCGATGGCTGAAGTTAGAGAAACGACAAGTTTCAAGAGATTGCTCTAGCACGGACTCCAAGAAATAATATGGTGTTAGATGGATGTCGTGGTGGTGGCGTGTGCCGTACTCTAGGACGTGAATGCTTGTTCTGGCGCATGCCACCCTACTACTCCTACTACTTACTCCTACTATATAGTACTAGTATTGAGGATTCGAGGTGCTGGTTACGTACAGCGAACACATTAACATATGGCTACAGTAAAAACACCCGCCCCACGCGCGAAGCATGTGAAGCTAGTACAAATAGTGTACTACTATTGTTGATTGGCCTCATATGATAGCCTGTTGCAATGCACGTACAATTATGTATTCGGAAAATATTTTTTTGCCTCGTCACACCACTCACTCAGAGAAGCGACTCGAAAGCCATTCATAAATTTAGTAAGTTTATCACAGGCATATCATTTTATTACATACAACAGGTGATCAACCCACATCGATAATGAGGATACATTATAAATACTAAAGTTTTCACCACACAACAAATAACAAGCAATGAAATGAACTTCAACTCAACCATTCCTCGGCGTTGGAAACGCTTGCTTTGAACCACAAGTGATTCTCTCGGACGGGCCATCGATTGTCGATCTGGAAACCAACGCAGGACTGATCATCCAAGTTGAAGAGGCCTACTATATCATTACCAGGGTAGCGAACCACCCAAATGTCCGAGGTATAGACACAATTGCTTCTCTAAATGGTACTAGTAACGTTGTGTCAACAGCAGTTGGATCGCCTTTCACCATCATCGGATAGTTTTGTCCAAGGAAGAGCGAGTTTTCTCCAAGACTATCAATTCTGTACCAGGGAGAAGGAGTTGGCGCTAGCACACTAGTATCCATCCCGAATACCATGCAACGGTTGTTGGAATAGGTCTGGAGAGTGCGACCATGGGATACTACACTTGCTTCCTTAGCAGTAACATCATCAGTGGGCTGTATACACACAAGAAGAGGTGATCCATCGGAATTAGTTGCCAGGCACCACAGAGTATATGGGCGCTGCTCGTCCTCATGCTCGTGATCATCACCATCGTCATCTCCCCCTTGGTTATAAATTTTTTCAAGTATAGGTGGTGGGATGTTCACAGGACCTTGGAAACACAAGAAGAAGGTTAATTAGTAAAGGGAAACTTGCTAACCCGCATGCATGTGGATGAAACAATTATACTTAGGATGGAAGACAAACATACCGAAACTACGAGGATCCCATGAAAAAACAGTGCCACGAGTGGTGGCAGCAAACACAAGGCCCTCGTATTGAATTGCATCACAGTACTCATCCCTATACAGAAACTGATTTTTGAGCAATATCCATCGAGTCAAACCACCAAGGACGGAAACAAGCTTGTCGAAGATAGCAACAACTTGATAGTTGTTGTAATTCCAAGAGCGGTTGGGAACTCGACAAATTGCTATCTTCCGTAGAAGACAGTCACCATGATCGTATTTGAACATGCGTACAATACCGGTGTGCTCAACCTCTGGGCAGTCTGCTGAGATTTTTGGAAGTGGAACCCGGTCACGAGTGTACACATTCACAAGTTCCCACTTGCAGTTGGACCCAATGTAAACAACTCAATCTCCATTTGCACCCGCCCAAGCCTTTCCCTCAAGCGATGGCATCTTAACATCATACGTATCATTATCAAGCGGCATCAACTTGCACAGGGCAAGGCCTCCGTCGTGCCGGCACCAGTCATCAGGGTCACGGTGAAGAAGATATGGGAGATCAAACCGCTCCTTCACTCTTGGGCTCCTTGTAACGCTGTTATTAGTTGACTCGAGAATGGGCTTGAACGAACCTGACATGCTAGCCGAGGTGATGATGTCGCACCGATCAATGAGTTCCTCCACCACATCATCTTTTAGATCGGGGCAAGAATAACGGGGTCGTTTCCGGCCTGTTCCCTCCATGGAGAATATGATCGAACAATTGCAGAAGAAAGGGTGAAGGGCTGAAGGAAAATGGAGGAGGGAGAGGAAGAGCGTGTGACAGCAGTTCCAAATCGAGAGGGAAAGGCGAAGAGTCGGTGGACGGTTGCGAGTTTGCCACGGTTCACGAAGAGGCGCCCCGGCCTACACGTCCGTTCGGAAATACTCCTACTACTCGCCGTCGTCTCACTGATATGTTGGAACGGGACAACATGTCAACAAAACATGGTGTGTAATTTCTCGTGGAAAATGCGATTTGGCCGCGTTGGCCCGAGGTGCCGCATTAGTTATCGACCTTTATTTTTTTAATGGTGTGCCGATCAGTTTTGAAGCACGACTAACTGGTACTGTACGCAGAGAAAATATAAACTACTCTACCACTACTCCACCTCCAGTACTAGTAGTATAAAAAAGATATATAGGCTGGAGCTTCAGCGCTTTCTTGCTAAGGGCTGCCGACTTGCTTCTCACACTACCACCCTCTCTCCAGATCTAAAAAAGACGGCCCCTCTCTCCCTCCTCACCGGTGGTCACAGATCCGCCGGGGAAGAAAAGGACGTGCATCGTTGACGCACTCGTCGTCGGCGAGCGAGGTCACGCACTGACGACAAGGCCGTCCTCTCAGACCTAGCGCCCGCGCGGGATGGCCTCCGTCCCAAAGCTCGCTGCCGTAGTGTGTGCGGAGGACGACGACCACGAGCGAAGCCACTTCCCGCCGACCCTCAGGTATGCTACCTCTTTTCAAACCATAACCTTGTTCTATTGCCCCATCTGCCACTTCGTTGCATGTGGATCTTTTTCCACTCCACCATCTTCCCAATTTGCTATCCTGTGCTCTACTGGCCACGCAGACGAAAACCATAATTTGCACTATTAAAGGAAACCCTACTTCATGTAGACTAATCCATGTCTGGGTTGAATAAGGAAAGGAAGGGAGACTGTATTGTCCAAGAGAGTAGGCATCAAACCTGCATCTAGGTTGAAAAGGGGAAAATCAGTAGCTAAGGAACGAGTCTCGTGTCTCTTGGTTGAAGAAGGGTAGAAAGGCATGAAAATGCAATAGAGAATGACCAGGTCGATCGGTTTGTTGTCCTCGCATAGGAAAAAGGTGGCTAAAGAGAACAAAAATGGGACGTAATCCACATATGCTGCCTAGATATTTGTTGCTCTGGGCAACCATACCTCCCTCACCACTCTGCGTCCGTGGAGGTACATCATACTGGTGCGCCCACTGTCCAAATGGGCCTCCCATGCTCTTATCGCCACTTTTTTGTTGTTAGTATAACGCCAGCAGTCAAGTCAAGCAATGCTACTGCTAAAGTGATGCCACATTTAACTAATGCCGCTCTCAGTCTACTGCCACCGATAAATTTAAGCAATGCCATTTAATGTCACTGGATTATTTCAGGGTTAGCTGTTGATTGTGGATGTATTAAAGATTTTTCAGCGAAGGCATTCTAATTCTCTTGCATAGCCAATATACCAACGATGAAACTTGTTACTACCTTCAGATTTTTGCACTGTTAATGCTTATAGATTACATACCTCACTTTCATGAGATAAGTTAATTTTTTTGTACAGTGTCACCAAAATGCCAAGGCACTGATGTCATTTTATTTTGGTTAAACTGCACAGACAATTATGAAGACAAGAGGAAAGGTCAAGAGTGGGCACCTCCTCCTCCGGCTGTTCTCTTGATTCGTTCGATCAAGTTTTTATGTTTGATCGATTATCAAGAATGGGATAGCAATTTTTAAGGTCCCCCCGAGTTCGAAATGATATTTACCTTGGAGGTACATGGTTTGCAATTTTTTTATACTGTCATTAGTTAATAATGCTAGTTACCTTCAGACTTTTGTATTTGGTTTAATGCTCATGCACAGCTAGTATACCAATGCTGAAACTTGTTACCTTTACATTTTGTATTGTTAATTCTTATAGAAACCTTCCAGTGCTAGAGTTTATTGAAATCTGTTCAGTAAAACCATTGTACTGTACCCTATAATAAACTAACTACTCTACTGTTGCACTAGCCACTGGATTGGTGTATATTTGTAGTATTTGATGGTGTTGCATTAGCGTATGGACATAAATAAAGTGTGGCAAGCTTTCCCAGATATGTGCTCAAGAAAACTACTACATGTTTTTCTAAATACTAGACGTTTGGGTACTTTAAATTGAACCGCGAAAACGTCTTATATTAAGGAACAAAGGGTGTAGAGTTCACTCAAATTATCTCGGTAAAGCTAGTCACACCTTTGTTAAAATTAATGTTCATTATGTTATCGGAGGAGGTATGTATGTTTGTCTCTAATGTCTGTCGACTACATACCTGACATCATGATGTAATGTTAAGTCATTTCCTTTTGTACAGTGTCACTGAATTGTCAAGGCGGTGATGGCATTTTATTTTAGTAGAACTGCACAAAATTTGCTTAAAAGAAGAGGAAGGGTCAGGAATGGCTCAGTTTTTCAGAAAAAACTATGTATGCCTTCCTGACATCAGCCGATGTTGCTTTATTTATTCCTTCAAACAGGTGGTTAGAAACAGTCTTGCTACCTTTTCCCATTAAGAAATTGGAATGCTTATATTTGTGAGTCTATGCTTCAACTAGTGCCACTTTTAGAGTAATCACACTTTCAATATCTATGCAAACAAGGATGCTCAATTTTAGTGGAACTACACAAAAAGTCCAACTGGTTCAACATTAGGAGCATGTTTTTTTCCAAACCTTTATATCCAATTGGTGGCACTATGAGCTGTTCATTACGAAGGTACATGGTTTGCTACTATCTTGCTACTCTTTTTATACTGTCATTAGATAGTAATACTAGTGGTTTGCATGTGAATTTATTGGCAGGGTGGACCTACATTGGAGGTGCAGGACATGATTCAATGATTGGATGCTCAATTTTCGGTTGTATCGATTTCACCTCTTCCATCACTGTGAACATGGATTTCCTTGGTCTGATGAAGAATAGGCACTATATTTCTGCTATGAACCAGCAAATCAATTCAGTATGAAATTGTCTAGGGCAAAACATAACTGTATCAGATTGTCCAGTGCAGAACATGACAGATGCTAAGTGGAAGAGACATGTTTAAACCGAAAATACAAGGTGTGGTATATGTTTACTAGCTGCTTGATATTTGTGCAGACAGAGATGTCTTCCCATTGCTATTTGGCAAACAAACAAAGTGTCCGCAATTTTGGTTGAACTGCACAAGAGAATAGTATAGTCACTGCATGCAGTGCCATTTGAAAATAGACACAGAAAGATTGGATAGTCACTTCAAGGACTGCAGAAAAGTAGTACTGTACTATTTATTGGCCAACACTATGTGTTTCATTTCTTTGGTATGATTATACAATGGGCATCATTTTGCCTAAGTTAAAGTTTGTATTCCGAAAATAGTCTCGCGGTGTGATCGAGAGAAGACCAAATCATATTGCAGTGGATGTTCTTCCATTATGTGTGGTTCATTCTCATGGTTCCAGCTGTTGGTGAAACCACTTACGTTTGCAAGAGGAATTGTAGACTTCACAAACAAATTTGTCTTTCAGTCTGTACTGAATGTTGGCCAAGAGAAGCATCCATGTTAGTAGGAAGAACATGTGTTTTTTCTATATCTTTGCTTTTGGAGCTACATATTTGTATATGATCTGTGAATCATTGAGATGCATTAACATGTTGATCTTATGTATGGGAATCGTACTAGTTAGTTTTAGTTGCGACGCAAGATCCGAAGTGGCTGATCTTTGCTTTTGGAGCTACATATTTGTATATGATCTGTGAATCATTGAGATGCATTAACAGTTACTTATTTCTATTCGCTCAGTGTTTACAAGTTACTGATCGATCACTAGCTAGCCTACAAATGCGCTCCTGGCAGTTTTATTTGCGACGCAAGATGCGAATTGGCAGTTTTTTGAATAAAAATGCCTACCTCTGAAGAAACTGACAAGCTACACTATCGATCCTACACGGATAAAAATGCCTACCTCTGAAGAAACTGACAATCCACACTATTGATCCTACACGGATAAATAGCGGATCACGCACGTACTACCTCCTTTCCGGTTTGCAGGGCTCAATTCAAGAAACGACCTACTCGATCCTACATGAATAAATAGCGGATCACACACGTACTAGTACCTCCTTTCCAGTTTGCAGGGCTTAATCCAAACCTCTCACCAACCAAGGTACTCCCTCCGTCCGGGTTCATTAGTCCCGTGAGCAAAGAAGCAAGACCAAGGCGTGGCAATAATTAACGGCATGCAGAAGTTTAAGCCTAATTAATTCCAGCGATTTAAGTGGCTGCATGCGTGCCCTCGGCTGTGACTCATTGCATGCTGCTTCACGTACTGCCTGTGAGCGTTTCTGAGTGCCTTCATGTAGTCGGCCGTAATTAAGGCAGCTAACTGATGCGAAAAAGATACACTTTAATTGTTGCGGGCCTTTTAAATCCGTGGAATCATTATTTACAAGGAGGGAGATGATTCGAGTGCACTCCTTTGACCATCATGCCGGCGTGCGACCCAGACGGGACGGGACGGCACAGTCATAATTTCAGTTTCTCTAGTTTTGCACGGCAAGCTGGCGCGCTAAGCCATTATGCATTGAATTTCGATGACCGTTGCACTACCTTCCGCCTATAAGTATTGTTTCCGGGCCTTCTCCGATGCCATCGTGACCCAACTCTCCATATCCTCATCAGCCCCCACCGGCCCGACATAGCTCGCCATGTCCGCCATGCCCCCGCCCGTCCGCGGTAGGCGACGCCGGAGGCGGTCACCGCTGGAACTAGTGTTCGGGTTTTCATCGGAAGGTAGACGAAGGGAGGAGGCATTCTATCTGTCTTTAGATGGCAATGCGGAGATCGAGGATTTGTTGGAGCGTGACCACATGGCGGAGGAGCAGGAGTTGTTGGAGCGCGACCGCCTGGCGGAGGAGCAGCGTATCGCTGATTTGTGCCGCCAGCGGGACATGGAGCAGTAGCGCACCGATGCTTTGAGTCGCGAGCAGAGCGCCCGCAACTAGGCCGACTACATGGAGGCTGGCGCCTGGCAAATAGCCCTAGAGGCTGTCGGGCACGCACGTGTTCATGACACCGATTTTTACTACCAGCTCGTCAAGTGGGTTTCCCGCTTGGAAGCCGAAGCTTCGGTGGACCACGCTGGCATGTAAAGGGCCAACGCGCGCGAGCAACGCGCCCTATCGCACCTCTTGCAAGTCCGAGGTGAGGCGCACGACGCCGGTCCCAGCGTTTAGCGTGTACCACAGATGGCAACCGGCATCGTCTAGTTAGCTAAGAGTAAGTTAGTACTTGTACGCTACTAGAGTATTAGTGGGAGTAGATAGTTAACTTGGCTATGATGGTTGTCAACGTGGAAGTTCAGTACTCTATATGTGGATCAGACCTGTTACTTTGCTCTGAATGTTGAACTTTTCGTTTGAACGTATGGAATGGGCTGTTATTTTTTTAAATGGGTTGTATTTGTGCTCCACGGGTTTAGAGGCTGACTTGTGGGCCTAGCAAGTTGACGCGTACACAATCAGGAGATGATTGTACATGGAGAGGATGACAGCAGGGACCCGCCAAGGTCATGGCAGTACGCAAGCAAGTGCCTCCTTATTTCAAGCCAATAAAAAATGGCTCCTCCTAGTGGATTGCACAACGAGCGGCTGACACCAGGGAACCAGCAGCTCGCCCAATTATTTTTGTTTTGGGTTAATTTGATAAATGCCACTCCAAATCTGGTGTATCCGAGAAATGCCACTACAATTTCCAAACTTTGAAAAATGCCATTTCATGCCATTTCTAGTGGCATTTTTCGAAGTCTGGAGTGGCGTTTTTCAAAGTTTGCAAAAATTGCAGTGGCATTTTTCAAAGTTTGGAAATTGCAGTGGCATTTTTATGAATCGCCATAATTGGAGTGGCATTTATCTAATTTGTTTTTGAGAGGGAAGCAGGGTGTCAACTGGACTGTGCGGGACACTCTGGCATGTCTAGACAACCTTTTCTTTTATGTTTACCATAGACCAGCCCAGTAGTTTTTTTTCTTTTTGAAAATGGCTACCCCAGTTTTTTTGTGATTTGTCAAGTAAGTCGCTTTATCAGGCCTATTGGGCTGCAAATCTTTCAAGACGAGGAGAGCTTCATTCGGCTGGCCGAGAAAATGGTCTATCGGTAATGAGAAATGGGATGTACATTTTTAAAACACATCAAACCGGCAATTAGTTTCAAATATCTTTTTTTTCATTTCGAGATTTTAAATTGCATTGATTTTTATGCGTGGAAACTTTATTGGATTTTATATTGATATACATTTATTTTTAAAATCAGTCTGAATGTGACTCGAAATTTCGGGATTAAAAACAGTTCAGACCGCACCGATATATGCAAAATTTCGTATAATTTTTTAACCGTGCCCACAATATGGGCTGTAATGCTAACAAAAAGAATATGGGCTCCAAAAAAACCCGTAACAATTAGCAAATGGGCTATAAATTATTTGAAATAATGGCAGATGGGATGTATGCTATTTTCCATAGATTTGAGGCTTTCCACAGATGTCCTGTATACTGTTGGATATCCATCCAATGGCCGTCGTGCTTCTTCAATCTCTGCTCTTCCTGCTCCAGCCGCTCAAACAAGCGCCGGCGGGACTGCCTGCTCCCTCCTCCCCGCGGCCGGCTATGCTACCCCGCAGGCCTCACCGCCCCACCATACTCCCATCGCTGGCCTAGCCATCCCTCTACTCACCCACACCTGCTGTTATTCTCCGGCGATGGCAGACGAACCAGTAAACTCTCGTACAGTCGTACTCCCCTCCGTGTGGGAAACAAAAACAACTGCCGAGTCTTCCCAGCCTCCGTGTCGTTCCCTTCCTAGGCCTCGCCATCGTCCACCGCCCTGGTGCTCTCGGCGTGGCGTGGTCAACGTGGTCAACGACCGACATGCATCTGAAGTGGACTATACGTGGAGAGGCTGACAGCTGGGTCCACGACCGCATGCAAGGAAATGCCTCCTTATTACGCGCAAAATAATGATTCCTCCACCTGACATCTGGGACCCACTAAAAGGGCCTCTGTATTTCGCGAAAAAAATGTTACCGCCGCTGACAGCTCGGACCCACCAGCTATATCTTCGCACGCAAGGAAGTGCCTCCTTATTACGCACAAAAAATGAATACTCCCCCTGCTAGATGGGACCCAGTATAGTGGGCCTACTAAGTTGATGGGGATGAAGGGCTTTTCCAACTTAGTCAATATGCACGATTCTAGCACGACTGACCATACGATGTCCATCCAACGGCCGTAGTGCTTCTTCAACCTCTGGTCTTCTTGCTCCGGCCGCCCAAAGCAGCGCCGGTCGTGCCCCCTGCTCCTGCCTTGCGTGGCCGGCTGTGCTGCCGCGGAGGCCTCACCGCCCCCATTCTACTCCCACCGCTGGCCAGGCCAGGCCATCCCTCCACTCCACTCACCCACACCCCCTGTTATTCTGCGGCGACAGCAGCACAGCCGAACCAGTGAACCCTCGTACTCCTCTCCGCGTGGGCATCCATTGCCGCATCTTGCCCGGCTCCGCGTCGTCCCCTTCCTCATCCTCGCCGTCGTCCACTGCCGTGGTGCTCTCGGCGCGGCATGGTCAATGTGGTCAACGACCGAATTCCATCGGAAGAATACTGTACGTGGAGAGGCTGACAGCTGGGTCCATGGCAGCCGCAAGGAAGTGCCTCCTTATCACGCGGAAAATAATTATTCCTCCACCTGACAGCAGGGACCCACCGGACGCCCACTAGTATTTCGTGAAAAAATGTTTGCCCTGACTGCTGGGACCCACCCGATGGGCCATCGTATTTTGCGAAAAAAACGTTCCCCCAGCTGTCAGCTCAGACCCACCGGAAGTGCCTCCTTATTATGCACAAAAAAAATGAATACCCCCTGCTAGCTGGGACCCACCTTGGTGGGAGGCTGACTTGTGGGCCTACTAAATTGACGGGGACGGAGGGCTTTGTCAACTTAGTCAATATAAACAATTCTAGCTCTAGTGACCGTACGATGTCCATCCAACGGCCGTAGTGCTTCTTCAACCTCTGGTCTTCTTGTTCCAGCCGCCCAAAGCAGCGCCGGTCATGCCGCATGCTCCTGCCTCCCGTGGCCGGATGTGCTGCTGTGGAGGCCTCACCGCCCCTACTATTCCCACCGCTGGCCAGGCCCTACGGCGACGACAGCCTCACACCTTAGCCGAACCAGTGAACCCTCGTACTCCTCTCCTCGCGGGCTTCCACTACCGCGTCTTCCCCGGCTCCCCGTTGTCCCCTTCCTAGGCCTCGCCGTCGTCCATCGCCCTGGTGCTCTCGGCGCGGCGTGGTCAACGTGGTCAAGGAACGACTTCCATCGGACGTGGACTATACGTGGAGAGGCTGACAGCTGGGTCCACGGCCGCAACAAGGAAGTGCCTCCTTATTATGCGGAAAATAATGATTCCTCCACCTGACAGCTGGGACCCACCAGACAGGCCACTGTATTTCGCGAAAAAAATGTTTCCCTCTGACTGCTGGGACCCACCAGCTACATCTTCGCACGCAAGGAAGTGCATCCAGGCAAAAAAATGATTCGCCCCCTGACTGCTGGGACCCACCAGCTACTTCTTCGCACACAAGGAAGTGCGTCCGGGCAAAAAAATGATTCGCCCCCCTGACTGCTAGGACCCACCAGCTACTTCTTCGCACGCAAGGAAGTGCCTGACAGTCGGGACCCACCTGGTCGAAGCGTATGTAGCGTTGTCATTCTGGTCGCGAACGTGTACGTACATATATACTGGTGGATGTAGAGGCGCGCACGTGCCGTAGTAGAGGCGCGCACGTAGCATGTACACGTACGTACAGCGGCCAGGGTGCAAGAAAGAAAATACGGCCGCGTATGTGTACATATGGGCGGGGTCTCGAACCCCTACTCGCGCATACGTACGGCGAGGGCTCGTGTACATGGCTCGGTCGGATCGGAGAAACAGCGTCGTCGTCGTGTTCATGGGGAGGCAACAGAATGCGTCGTGTTCATGGGGAGGCAACAGAATGCCTCGTGTTCATCGGGAGGCAACGGAATGCGTCGTGTTCATCGGGAGACAACGGAACGCGTGAGAGCCAACCAGCTGGGTCGGAACGGAATGCATGATCGTGTTCATCGGGAGGGCTTGGACAGAACAGGCGATGGAAACGAGGCCTGGCGTACCGTAGAACGGAGGAAACGGACCTCCTACGGTCGAAACGGGGGTCCTGTTGATCGGGAGGGGTGTGGCGTACCGCAAAACAAAGGAAACGGACCTCGTACGGTCGAAACGGGGGTCCTGTTGATCGGGAGGGGTGTGACGTACCGCAAAACGGACGAAACGGACCTCCTACGGTCGAAACGGGGGTCCTGTTCATCAGGAGGGGTGTGGCGTACCGCAAAATGGGACTCCACAGGATACTGTTCATCTCCATCGTCGACCTCCTCCAGCCTCCACGGGCTACCGTCGACCTCCTCCAGCCTCCACGGGCTCCTGTTCATCCAGCCACCACCGCGCGCTACTCCACCGGCTACTGTTCAACCACCCCTCCACGGGCACCCCTCCACCGTCTACTGTTCATCCAGCCCTCCACACCACGGGGTCCTGTTCAACCACCCCTCCACGGGCACCCCTCCACCGTCTACTGTTCATCCAGCCCTCCACCACACCACGGGGTCCTGTTCATCCAGAGGCAACGCCATCGCTCACTGTTCATCCAACCCCCCCCCCCCGCAATGCTCATTGTTCATCCAATCGATCGGCTTCAGTTAGCAGCAGTAGCGAAGGAATCGCTCGATCGGGTTCAGTTAACAGCCATCGTTTGATCGCTCGGGTTCAGTAACGCGTAGCCTGCAGTGCAATCGCTCGGATTCAGTTAGAGCCCAACGCCTCACTCGGGTTCAGTTAGAGCCAACGCCTCGCACACACGCGCGTACGTGTACGAGAGAAACGCGCATCGCTCGGCCCCGACCTCCCACCGTAACTGGGAACTCCCCGAAATTTTCCTCCCCCTCGCTTCTACCACGGTTTTTTCCAACATGGACGGCCCAAAGAATGTCATGCAACTGCGTCTCCGGCCCGCCCAGGATGAAAAGCCCATTTTCTGTCATGATTTTTTGTCATAGAAGTAGGAGCCCACCACATCTATGATGATACCGGGTTTTGTCACAATTATCATCATAGAAGTGTCATATGTATGACAGAAAAAAATTTCGTTCGGCTCAAACTGTCACGGATGTGTCTTTTTTTGTAGTGAGGTCGACCACATCAAACACGATCTTCTCAGTCCGGTAGTTTAACTCTCCCCCCCCCCCCGAACGTTGCCGGTGGTGTGATCTTCCCTTTAGGATGACTCCTATCAGGGTTGATCCCTTGGAAAGTACCTGTAATCTTGAGCTCTTCATCTGCTATCTGGAGTTTGCTGATGACCTTGGGGGAAATTAGACTCAACCCAGTCCTGCCGTCAACCAACATCTTTGTGACCTTGAGGTTGTGGATCGTTGGTGAGACCAACAACAGCAAACACCCTACCGGGGTGGTGCGGTCAGGGTGATCCTCTTCATCAAAGATGATGGGCGTGCGGGACCACTTGACCGACTTCCGAGAATCTTCTGCTAGCTCCACGGCATTGACCTCATGCGCCCACTGTTTAAGCTGATGGTGAGAGGACTACAAGGATGCACCTCCGTCAATGCATAGGGCGTCAGTTGCTTTCTGGAACTCCTGCTTGCTGGTTTCCTCTTCATCTCCTTCATCACTCTCGTCATCGCATTCCGTCTTCTCACGACCTCTGGCAGGTTTCCTTTGATACTAAGGGGCCTTGCCAGGGTGACCTCCTCTGTCACCCCAACCTTTCTGGACAACGTCATCTTGGTCTATCTCTATGTCACGCTTCTCGTACACAGCCCTCTACTTCTTGACGAGTTACTCAACCTGATGACACTCTAGAAGATCATGGCCCTTAGTCCGATGGATCTTGCAGTATGGCCCTTCAGCCTTCCCAGCCTTCTCGACAGCCGCAGCTTCCCGACAATCAGTGCACAATGCAAATTCCTTGCCGGGAGCCTCGGTCTTAGCCTTTTTGTCGATACTTGGAGTGCTCGACCCTTCACCAGCCAGCACTGCTTTGTCCTTGGGCTTCTTGTTGCGTTTCTTGTTCTTCTTCTTCTGATTAGCGGCGTCGTCGTTGTCCTCTGAGTCAACGTCAACGCCATCTTCTTCACCAGGGAGTCGCTTCCCCTCCTCTAGTCAGGCAAACTTATCCACCAGGGTGCATAGCTCATTCACAGTCTTGGGCAACCGGACGTTCATCTTGGAACGTGCTACTTCTTGAGCTTGCGTTGGTTTTTCCCTTGAAGAGGAAAGGGTGATGCAGCAAAGTAGAGATAAGTATTTCCCTTAGTTTGAGAACCAAGGTATCAATTCAGTAGGAGATAACGCACAAGTCACTGAATACATGAACAAAAAATCAAACAACTTGCACCCAACGTGATAAAGGGGTTGTCAATCCCTTCACCATCACTTGCAAAAGTCAGATCTGATAGAGATAGATAAACTATAAAGTAGATATTTTTGGTATTTTTGGTTTATAGATCAGAAAGTATAAGATTGCAAAATAGTAGATCAAAAACTTATATGATGGAAAATAGACCCGAGGGCCATAGGTTTCACTAGAGGCTTCTCTCAAGATAGCAAATAATGTGGTGGGTGAAAAAATTACTGCCGAGCAATTGATGGAAAAGCGCAAAGTTATAACGATATCTAAGGCAATGATCATGAATATAGGCATCACGTCCATGTCAAGTAGACCAAAACAATTCTGCATCTACTACTATTACTCCACACATCGACCGCTATCCAGCATGCATCTAGAGTATTAAGTTCATAAAGAACGGAGTAACACATTAAGCAAGATGACATGATGTAGAGGACTTAACTCAAGCAATATGATGAAAACCCCATCTTTTTATCCTTGATGGCAACAATACAATACGTGCCTTTCTTCCCCTACTGTCACTAGGAAAGGACACCGCAAGGGTGAACCCAAAGCTAAGCACTTCTCCCATTGCAAGAAAAACCCAATCTAGCTGGCCAAACCAAACTGATAGTTCGAAGGGAATTACAAAGATATCAAATCATGCATAAAATAATTCAGAGAAGATTCAAATAATATTCATAGCTAAGTTGATCATAAATCCACAAATCATCGGATCTCGGCAAACACACCGCAAGAAAGTATTACATCGAATAGATCTCCAAGAACATCGTGGAGAACATGGTATTGAGAATCAAAGAGAGAGAAGAAGCCATCTAGCTACTAGCTATGGACACGTAGGTTTGTAGTAAACTACTCACGCTTCATTGGAAGGGCAATAGAGTTGATGTAGAAACCCTCTATGATCGAATCCACCTCCGACGGGATGCCGGAAAAAGTCCCTAGATGGCATCTCAGTGGTACACAAGGTTGCGGTGGTGGAAAAGTGTTTTCGTGGATGCCTCTGTTTGTTTGGGGATATATGGGAATACATAGGTGCAAGAATTCGGTCATAAGGTGCACGAGGGGCCCACAAGGATGGGAGCGTGCCCTATCCCCTGGGCGCGTCCTCCGTCCTTGTGGATGCCTCGTGGATCCTCCGACTTCATCTCCAAGTCTCCTGGTTGTCTTCTGGTCCAAGAAAAATCATTGCGAAGGTTTTATTCCGTTTGGACTCTGTTTGGTATTCCCTTTCTGCGAAACTCAAAAACAGGGAAAAACAATAACTGGCACTGGGCTCTAGGTTAATAGGTTAGTCCCAAAAGTAATATAAAATAGCATACTAATGTATATAAAACATCCAAAACAGATAATATAATAGCATGGAACAATCAAAAATTATATATACGTTGGAGACGTATCAGAACGTATCCTGATGTTGTGCACGTTGGACTGGAATGTAGCTATCACAGCTGCCGGGTGGATCTCTGGAATGTTCCTATGGACCCAATTGAAGCTTTGCATGTATTTCCGCAAACTTTCTCCTTCCTTCTACGACAGGAGCTGCAAATCACTTGTCCTCCATGGTTCTTGATGGCCGTTGATGACCCACAAGTATATAGGGGATCAATTGTATCTCTTTTCATAAGTAAGAGTGTCGAACCTAACGACGAGCAGAAGGAAATGACAAGTAGTTTTCAGTAAGGTAATGTCTGCAAGTGCTGAAATTGTAAGTAGCAGAGTAGTTTGATAGCAAGATAATTTGTAATGAGCAAGTAACGATAATAGTAACAAAAGTGCAGCAAGGTACCCAATCCTTTTCAGGCAAAGGACAGGCCAAAACGGTCTCTTATGATAAGCGAATCGTTCTTGAGGGTACACGGGAATTTCATATAGTCACTTTCATCATGTTGGTTTAATTCGTGTTCGCTACTTTGATAATTTGATATGTGTGTGGACCGGTGCTTAGGTGCTGTTCTTACTTGAACAAACCTCCTACTTATGATTAACCCTCCCTCAAGCATCCGCAACTATGAGAAAAAGTATTAAGAATAAATGCTAACCATAGCATTAAACTTTTGGATCCAATCGGTCCTTTACGGAATAGCGCATAAACTGGGGTTTAAGTTTCTGTCACTCTCGCAACCCATCATCTAATTGCTACTCCACAATGCATTACCTTAGGCCCAAATATGGTGAAGTGTCATGTAGTCGACGCTCACATGACACCACTAAGGGAATCACAACATACATACTATCAAAATATCGAACACATATCAAATTCACATGATTACTTGCAACATGATTTCTCCCGTGACCTCAAGAACAAAGGTAACTACTCAAAAATGATAAACATGCTCATGATCAGAGGGGTATTAAACAGCATACTGGATCTGAACATATAATCTTCCACCAAATAAACCATATAGTAATCAACTACAAGATGTAATCAACACTACTAGTCACCCACAAGTACCAATCTATAGTTATGGTAACAAGATTGAACACAAGAGATGAACTAGGGTTTGAGAGGAGATGGTGTTGTTGAAGATGTTGATGGAGATTTCCCTCCCCAAGATGGGAGAGTTGTTGGTGATGATGATGACGATGATTTCCCCCTTCGAGACGGAAGTTCCCCCAGTGGAATCGCTCCGTCGGAGGGCAAAAGTGATCATGCCCAAGTTCTGCCTCGAGGTGGCGCTGCTTCGTCCCGAAAGTCCTTCCCTTATTTTTTTCTAGGTCAAAATGACTTATATACCAAAAGATGGGCATCGAAGGTGGGCCGAGGAGGGCACAACCCACCAGGGCGCGCCTGGGCTCGCTAGCGTGCCCAGGTGGGTTGTGCCCACCTGGTGGGCCACCTCTGGTAGTTATTTGCTCCAATAATTCTTAAATAATCCATAAAAAATATCCATAAAGTTTCACCTTGTTTGGAGTTGTGCAGAATAGGTGACCTGACGTAGCTTTTCCATGTCAAGATTTCCAGCTGCCAGGATTCTCCCTCAAGAGGCATTAGAGAAAAGGCATTAGAGTTACTCCAAAAAGGATTATTATGGATAAAAACATTGTAAATAACAGTAAGAAAACATGATGCAAAATGGACATATCAACTCCCTCAAGCTTAGACCTCGCTTGTCCTCAAGCAAAAACCAAAATAGAAGAACATGTCCACATGCTTTGAGAGAGAGAGGTGCTGATAAAAACAAAATACAGACATAGAAGCATCATGTTGATTATTATAACAACAACAAAATTAAACATAGGACTTTTATCATAGAACTTTCATCATATACTTCTCATGAATAAGTAATAGTTCATCACACAATCAAAGTATAAAGCAAAAACTCTATTAGAAACCAACAAACTATGTTCTCGGTCAACTTTGCAACTACAATTCATCATCTTTTTAGGAAGAGTCACGTGTCAGAGCCTTTAGGCAAGTCCACATACTCAACCATCATATAGTCTTCTATGATTGCTAACACTCACATCGTACCCATGAGCAAAACGTTTCAACCGGACACATAGAAAGATAGGGGCTTGTGGTTTCGCCTCCCAACATACTCACCTCAAGGTTGATGTCAACAATAATAACTCATGCCACCCATATTCAACTGGACATATGTGCCTAGATCTTTCCTCGCCACATGATGCTTGCCAAAGGAGAAAAATAAAAAGGAATAGAGAGAAAAACTTTGACTCTTGCATAAAAGTAAATACATAAAAGTAAAAGATAGGCACAACAGATCCTGCGGTATGGATCGAGGATTATCTCCTTCATATCCACATGGCCCGCGGCGATGATTTCCACGCCATCAAATACCTCCCACTCAAGCTTAAAGGACCAGCTCGGTATTGGCTTAACAGCTTGCCAACAGGATCAATCAGTTGTTGGGAGGACCTGGAAGCCGCATTCCTCGACAATTTTCAGGGCACTTATGTGCGACCCCCAGACGCCGATGACCTAAGTCACGTAATTCAGGAGCCAGAGGAATCGGCCAGGCAATTCTGGACACGGTTCCTAACAAAGAAAAATCAAATAGTCGACTGTCCGAACGCTGAGGCCCTAGCAGCCTTCAAACACAATATCCGTGACGAGTGGCTGGCCCGGCACCTTGGACAGGAAAAGCCGAAATCTATGGCAGCACTCACGACACTCATGACCCGCTTTTGCGCGGGAGAAGACAGCTGGCTTGCTCGTAGCAACAATATGACCAAGAACCCTGGTAATTCGGACACCAGGGACAGTAGTGGCAGGTCGCGTCGCAACAAGCAGAAGTGCCGCATTAACGGCGACAATGCTGAGGATACAGCAGTTAATGCCGGATTCAGAGGCTCTAAATCCGGTCAGCGGAAAAAGCCATTCAAAAGGAATCCTAGGGGCCCGTCCAGTTTGGACCGAATACTCGACCGCTCGTGCCAGATACATGGCACCCCCGAAAAGCCAGTCAATCACACCAACAGGGATTGTTGGGTGTTCAAGCAGGCAGGCAAGTTAAACGCCGAAAATGAAGACAAGGGGCTACACGATGACGACGAGGAGCCTCGGCCGCCGAACAATAGTGGACAGAAGGGTTTTCCCCCACAAGTGCGGACGGTGAACATGATATACGCAACCCATGTCCCCAAAAGGGAGCGGAAGCGTGCGTTAAGGGACGTATACGCGGTAGAGCCAGTCGCCCCAAAGTTCAACCCATGGTCCTCCTGCCCGATCACCTTTGATCGAAGGGACCATCCCACTAGCATCCGTCATGGCGGATTTGCCGCATTGGTTCTAGACCCAATTATTGACGGATTTCATCTCACTAGAGTCCTTATGGACGGCGGCAGCAGCCTGAACCTGCTTTACCAGGATACAGTGCGGAAAATGGGCATAGATCCCTCGAGGATTAAGCCCACCAAAACGACCTTTAAAGGCGTAATACCAGGTGTAGAGGCCAACTGTACAGGCTCAGTCACACTTGAAGTAGTCTTCGGATCTCCGGATAATTTCCGAAGCGAGGAGTTAATCTTCGACATAGTCCCGTTTCGCAGTGGCTATCACGCACTGCTTGGGTGAACCGCATTCGCTAAGTTCAATGCGGTACCGCATTACGAATACCTTAAGCTCAAGATGCCAGGCCCTCGAGGAGTAATTACGGTCAATGGAAACACCAAACGCTCCCTCCGAACGGGGGAGCACACGGCGGCCCTTGCAGCGGAAGTTCAAAGCAGCCTCTCCAGGCAGTTCTCCAGTCCGGCCACTAAACGACCGGACACCGTCAAGCGCGCCCGGAGTAACCTACAACAAGACCGCCTGACACGATCCGAGCAGGCGTAGCAATGCGGCCCCAACCCCAACCCTCGCAAAAAGGTGACGCTAGTACTTCGCGTACATAACTACGCTCTAGAGATACCATGGGCACACGGGGAGGGGCACCATCACAGCACGCCCAAAACACAGCTCAAACCGTACCAGGGGCTGCCGATTTTTAAATTTTCTCTTACTTTCAGGACTTCATCCTTCGGAAGGCCTGTTCGGCAGTTCAATTTCCGCACAAACGATGCAAGAACCAGGGAAGCAGACAAGCCACGCCGCACTACGGAACTCCTAGGTGGTCTCTATCACGAGCAGTATACCCATTCCGCATACTATTCCGCAGCTTGCCCCTGGAACGGACATGTTAACTAGTCCAACCTTCCACTTATCGCATTATTTGTATCGTTCTGATTTGATCGCAGCCCTTTTTATAAACAATGCATAGCTTTCGTCTATTTTTGCATTACCTTTTTTTCTTTATATATGTTCCTTGACGACATGTTGCACCCGTACACGTTGGTATGGCCAAAATCGCCAGGGGCTTTAGTACCCCTCAATATGGTGTGAGAAGTCCGAACACTTTAACAAGTGCGGCACCCCGACCTTATAGCATTATATGCATCGGCTCCGAATCATGTCTTGCTCAATAGTTGGGTTTTCCCGGCTCCTAAGTTTTGGTGCCTTATGTTCCGCTATATCGGCTAAGGTAGCACTAGGAGAACCACTGCGATTGTGCCCCGGTTGAGCTGGGTCGAGCACCTCAGTGGAGAAAGCTAAAACTGACTGTCATGATGAAGCAAGAGCTGGTCGCTGTTCGAGAGGTTTTTTCGAGTCCCTAAAGACTTATGCCGCTTAGGGTGAGGAGCCGGCTCTGTCCGGCCAAGGCGTGGATAGCGCCCGGAACTCGGTCTTCCGAATACCGGGGGCTTCACTGAAATTTAAAATTATAGAATTATATGGCTAAGTGAGAGTGTTCACGCATTATAGTCCGATTGCCTTGTTTGTTGGGCTGAGCGCCTCCCTCAAAGGACCCAAACATGGGAAAAAGAGCGCTCAGGTTTATCCCTGAACACCCCAGCACTAGCGGCACGGGGGCAGAAGCTGACGACTCGCCATCTCTCAGAATTGATAAACAGCCGCACAGAAGGTAATATTTTAAATTCCAACAGCATTGCTTAGCGCATATAAACAAGTTTTCAGCGCACAGGACAAAACGAGCAAGTTTCACTCAAAAATTACATCCCTAGAACATTCATCCGCCACAAGGCGGGCACCCTTCAGAACATCCTTATAGTAATTCTCGGGCTTGCGATGCTCTTTCCCCGGCGGTGGCCCATCCTTCACAAGCTTCTCATCATCCAGCTTGCCCCAGTGCACCTTAGCACGGGCAAGGGCCCTACGGGCACCCTCAATGCAGTCGGAGCGCTTGATGACTTCGAGCCTTGGACAGGTCTCCACCAGCCGCCGCACCAGCCCGAAATAGCTCCCAGGCAGAGCCCCTCCAGGCCACAGCCGAACAATAAGGCCCTTCATGGCCTGTTTCAGCCGCCTTGTGGAGCTCGACCAGTTGCTTCAGCTGGTCGCTCAGGGGCACGGGGTGTCCGGCCTCAGCGTACTGAGACTAGAACACCTTCTCCGTCGAGCTGCCCTCCTCGGCTCGATAGAATGCGGTGGCATCGGACACACTCCGGGGAAGATCTGCGAACGCTCCTGGAGAACTCTGGATTTGGGTAAGTAACAAGTAACTCACGTTTATGTGTTTGCTTTGCATAAAGAATGCCTTACCCGCCGCTATCTTCTTCACCTCATCCAACTCCTAGAGGGTCTTCTGGGATTCGGCCTTGGCAGATTTGGCATTTTCAATAGCCACCGCGAGCTCGGACGCTTGCGTCTTCGAGTCAAGCTCCAAACTCTCATGTTTTTCCATGAGAGCCTGGAGATCTTGCCGCACCTTGCCAACCTCGGCCTCATATTTCTCCCGCTCGGTGCGCTCCGAGGCCGCACTCTTCTTGGCCTCGACCAGCACTTACTTAAGGGTCTCCACTTCAGACGTGGCCCCTACAATAGCCACGATAATCCTGTCATTCTTTGCAATTGCACCTTTTTTTATATATTTTTAACAAGGTATTTCTTACCTTCATTATCCTCGAGCTGCTTCTTGGCATGCTCGAGCTCTTGCTCGGACCGCTCGAGGTTCTGCTTTAGCATGTCCACTTCCGCAGTCAGTGCGGCGGACGCAAGCAGGGAAGCCTGCATACGCATATTGACTCATTTTTGTTGGACTCCTGCGCATTCTATTTGATCCTCTATTCGGCTTTTCTTCCCGAACACCAAACAGAGCATCAGGGGCTACTGTCTATGCGGTAATATTATTTACACATTCTTTACTTACCTCAAAGCCTGTCAAAAGGCTAGTACAAGCTTCAGTCAGTCCGCTCTTGGCGGACTGAACCTTCTGGACGACCGCACTCATAATGGCACGGTGCTCCTCGTCGATGGAGGCGCGTTGGAGCGCCTCCAACATATTTTCCGGCGCCTCCGATTGGACGGGGGCCACCGACACAGTGGGCTGGCTCCTCTTGGAAGGAGGTCACCCGCTGGACTCTGGAAGCTTTGAAGGTTCCGGAGCGGTGTCCGGCCTAGAGCCAGACTTGGAGCCCCGGGGGGTTTCATCCCCTTCACTCCTGGAGTCCGGGAGGTCGCCTTGCGGCACCTCCAGGACCACCTCCTCCCGGCTTGGAACCTATTGGGACAACACTTCGGTGTCGTCCGTGGGACAGGGGAGGAAGCCGTCGGAAGCGAGTTCACATCCGACGAGTCCAGTGAGCCGCTCGATGATGCCTCGAGCCGGTCTTTGGGCGGGCTGCATAAACACATTCGACGTGAGGAAAAGTTGTGCAATAAACGAATACTATGAATTACTCTAGTATCCGGATACTTACGATTTAGCCAGGGGCTTGGCCCTAGGCGCCCACTCCTCTCCGCCGCCGTCGGCGTCGGTGGAGCAGTCCGGAGGAAGGGTTTTCCCCTTCTTGGACCCTTCGGCCTCCCTAGTTGGGGCGGCCTTCCTTTTCTTCCCTTCCCCCGCTGGAGGGGGAGGGGTCTCTTCTTCCTCATCCTCGTCTTCGCGGGAGGAGTGCGTCTTGGATTCGTCGGATGATGAATCCGACACCTCCAGGCGTCGGGCACTCTTTCGAGTCCCCGTGGCCTTCTTCTTGACCTTCTTCTCCGACACCACATAGGGTGTCGGAACCAGCAGCCTCGCCAAGTGAGCGTCCGCTGGGCCTTCGGGCAAAGGGGCCGAACAGTTGATCTGTCCGGACATCACCTGCCAATCATGTCAAAGGAAAGGGAGCTTAGATCCCGCATATAGTCATACTATGAAAACCTGATACCCTGTAAAAGGAAAAAACATCTTACCGCGAGAGCGTGACGCTGCGCACTGAATCCGCGATCCTCAGTAGCGGATGCGGGAGCCTCGGCGCCCTTGAAAAGCACCTTCCAGGCATCTTCATACGTCGTGTCGAAGAGCCTGCTCAGAGTTTGGTGCCGCACCAGGTCGAACTCCACAGGTTGAAAGCCCGTTGTTGGCACGGGAGGATCAAGCGGATGAGCATAACCTGGACTACGTTGACAAGTTTGAGCTTCTTGTCCACCAGGGTTTTGACGCATGTTTGGAGTCCGGTCAGCTCTCCTTTTTTACCCCGCGATAGGCCCGTCTCTTTCAAGGACGTGAGCCGCATTGGGGGTCCGGACCGGAACTCGAGGGGTGCGACCCCTTCGGCGTCGCGCGGCTCGGTGATGTAAAACCACCCCGATTGCCACCCCTTCAGGGTCTCCACAAAGGAGCCCTCGAGCCATAGTACGTTGGCCATCTTGCCCACCATGGCGCCTCCGCACTCCACTTGGCTGCCGCGCACCACCTTCGGCTCGATGTTGAAAGTCTTGAGCCATAGGCCGAAATGGGGGCGGATGCGGAGGAAGGCCTCGCACACGACGATAAACTCCGAGATGTTGAGGACGAAGTTTGGGGCCAGATCGTGGAAATCCAGGCCGTAGTAGAACATGAGCCCCCGGACAAATGGGTGGAGAGGGAAGCCCAGTCTGCGGAGGAAATGGGGGAGAAACACCACCCTCTCATGGGGCCTAGGGGTGGGGATGAGCTGCCCCTTCTCGGGGAGCCGGTACGCGATGTCGTTAGACAAGTATCCGGCCTTCCTCAAATTTTTGATATGTCCCTCCATGACGGAGGACACCATCCACTTGCCTCCCGCTCTGGACATGGCTGGAGAAGGTCGAGGTGGGGAGTGCGGACTTGGGCGCTGGAGATCGAGTGCGCAAGAATGGATAGGCGAAGGAGGAAGAAGGCGTAGGTGAAAAGGTGGATCCTTATCCCCTTATATGGGTGGACGCAACTACATGTCCCCACCAGCCTGGTAAAACTTGCTTATCTGCGAAGCGCCGTAATCAATGGCGCGGTTGGGTTACCCACTCCCGTGTTGATGAGAATCCCGGAATAAGGGGACACGATCTCTGCTTTAACAAGACGCGCCAAGGAAACCGCCTCGCATAACGCGCTGAGATGGGATAGTAAAACGGTTCGAATAAAAGCTTGGCCCTGGTGTGATGTCACACTACGGAATACGTCAGCAGATTAGATTTGTGTAAATATTATTCTCTCTATGGCAATATGTGGAAACTTATTTTGCAGAGCCGGACACTATCTTTGTGTTCAAAATCTTCTATGAAGTACTTGGAGGAGGAACCCGCCTTGCAATGCCGAAGACAATCTGCGCGCCGGACTCATCGTCATTGAAGCCTGGTTCAGGGGCTACTGAGGGAGTCCTGGATTAGGGGGTGTCCGGATGGCCGGACTATACCTTCATCCAGACTCCTGGACTATGAAGATACAAGATTGAAGACTTCGTCCCGTGTCCGGAAGGGACTTTTCCTTGGCGTGGAAGGCAAGCTTGGCGATACGGATATGTAGATCTCCTACCATTGTAACCGACTCTATGTAACCCTAACCGTACCCGGTGTCTATATAAACCGCGGGGTTTTAGTCCATAGGACAACGTACACATCAACAATCATACCATAGGCTAGCTTCTAGGGTTTAGCCTCCTCGATCTCGTGGTAGATCTACTCTTGTACTACCCATATCATCAATATTAATCAAGCAGGACGAAGGGTTTTACCTCCATCGAGAGGGCCCGAACCTGGGTAAAACTTCGTGTCCCTTGTCTCCTGTTACCATCCGGCCTAGACGCACAGTTCAGGACCCCCTACCTGAGATCCGCCGGTTTTGACACCGACAGGTGCCATCACCTACCATAGGATTAGTATATAATATTTTATTTATTTATTTCCTTTCTTTTTTCTTTTATTTGCAACATGAAAGTAAAGAAAGCAAAAACTCAAACTAAACTTTATTATATAACTTGCACACGATTACAAGGATAGATCACTAAGCAAACTCTCAAAGAAGAAAGGATCGAACTAAACTTTATTCATCTAAAGCAAAATGATCGAACTAAAATAAGTAAAAGCAAAAGGATAGTGGGATGATACGATATCGGGGCACCTCCCCCAAGCTTGGTGGAAGCCAAGGGGAGTGCCCATACCCGATACTCAATTCTCTTTTGGTGGTGAAGAAGGTGATGATGGTGATGAAGTGGTCCTATCATTAAGGATCAAAAGATTTTCCAATCAACGGATGATGTTTCAGAGGTGGGTGATGTGCTCTTGATGCAGAATATTCTCACGAGTGAGATACTTATTTTGTATGTGAACTATTTCAATGATGCGGAAGTCTTCAATCTCAGCAGGAGTAATGAGTAAGGTAAGGTTTAACGATATCTTCATCCTCATCATCAGCTGACAGTGCTTGTTCGAAGACCGAAGGCTGGTCTACAGTAACCTCCTTGCTCTCATCTCCTCCGACAGCTCCCGCGGGCTCTTCTCTCTTCAGCCCGATCTTCATCAACCAAGCATCCTCTTCCGCGTTGTTGGAGGAAGAAGAAGACATGATGCCTGGCCCAACAGATCTGACAGGAAACGGCAAGAAAAGAGAACAGGGGATTTCTCCGTGATATGGTGATCAACAGGTTCAGGAAGTATATATAGATTTTTTTATCTTGGAGGACAAGTATATGGTATAAAAACGGAGTACGGAAGGTGTCCCAGGTGGGCACGACCCACCTGGGTGTGCCCTGGTGTCTTGTGCCCACCAGGGGACGCTTCCTGGAAGTTTCTTTATTCCCAAAATTCTAAAATATTCCAAAACTGATAAAAAATATTTTTTGCGTATTTTTCGGTGTCCATTTACTTACCCTATCATGTACCTCCTTATTTTCATGATTCTGGAGTGTTCCATAAGGACTCTTTTATGTGTTCTTCCGGTGTCATAGTTTGGATAATATTACTTTCAACATTAATAAGCGTACCTGAGATATAATGCTTTATTCATTGCCCATTGACAACCTTCGCAATTATTTATTTTGATGGCTCCAGACCGGTAAACCTCCTCGACGATGTATGGGCCTTCCCATTTTGAGAGGAGTTTTCCTGCAAAGAATCTAAAACGAGAGTTGTTCAAAAGAACATATTCTCCGACCTTAAACTCATGCTTTTGAATTCTTTTGTCATGCCATCTTTTAACTTTTTCTTTAAATAATTTTGCATTTTCATAAGGTTGGGTTCTCCATTCATCTAATGAGCTAATATCAAATAACCTCTTTTCACCAGCAAGTTTGGAATCATAGTTGAGATCTTTGACGGCCCAATATGCTTTATGTTCTAACTCAAGAGGCAAATGACAAGCTTTTCCATAAACCATTTTATAAGGAGACATACCCATAGGATTTTTATATGCTGTTCTATAAGCCCAAAGTGAATCATCTAGTTTCTTAGACCAATTCTTCCTGGACCTATCGACAACCTTTTGCAGAACTAATTTTATTTCTCTATTGCTAAGTTCAAATTGACCACTAGAGTGAGGATGATAAGGTGATGCAATTCTATGGTTAACATCATACTTGGCAAGCATTTTACGGAAAGCACCATGAATAAAGTGTGAACCACCATCGGTCATTAAATATCTAGGGACTCCAAACCTTGGGAAAATAACTTCCTTAAGCATTTTAATAGAGGTGTTGTGATCAGCACTACTAGTTGGAATAGCTTCAACCCATTTAGTGACATAATCAACAGCAACCAAAATATGTGTATACCCATTAGAGGAAGTAAAAGGCCCCACATAATCAAATCCCCAAACATCAAATGGTTCAATAGAAAGTGAATAATTCATAGGCATTTCTTGACGCTTACCGATATTACCTATCCTTTGACATTCATCACAAGATAAGATGAACTTACGGGCATCCTTGAAGAGAGTAAGCCAATAAAATCCAGATTGCAATACCTTGTGAGCAGTTCTATCTCCAGCATGATGCCCTCCATAAGCCTTCGGAGTGACATTTCCGTACGATTTTTCCCTGTTCATGCTCAGGTACACAACGTCTAATACTACCATCTACTCCTTCTTTATAAAGATGTGGGTTATCCCAAAAGTAATGTCTTAAATCATAAAAGAATTTTTCTTTTGTTGGTATATAAAGCTAGGTGGTAAATATTTAGCAACAATGTAATTAGCATAATCAGCATACCAAGGAGTACTCTGAGAAACATTTATTGCAGCTAACTGTTCATCAGGAAAACTATCATCAATAGGTAGTGGGTCATCAAGCACATTTTCAAGCCTAGACAAATTATCAGCTACTGGGTTCTCAGCTCCTTTTCTATCAATGATATGTAAATCAAATTCTTGTAACAAGAGAACCCATCAAATAAGTCTAGGTTTAGCATCTTTCTTTTCCATAAGATATTTAATAGCAGCATGGTTTGTGTGAATAGTTACTTTGGAATCAACAATATAAGGTCTAAATTTATCACAAGCAAACACACGTCCTAAGAATTCTTTTTCAGTAGTAGCATAATTTCTTTGAGCATTGTCTATAGTTTTACTAGCATAATGAATAACATTAAGCTTCTTATCAACTCTTTGTCCTAGAACAGCACCAACAACATAATCACTAGCATCACACATAATTTCAAAAGGCAAGTTCCAATCAGGAGGTTGAACAATAGGTGCAGATATTAAAGCTTTCTTAAGTGTTTCAAAGGCTTCTAAACAACCATCATCAAAAACAAAAGGAATATCCTTCTACAAGAGACTAGTAAGAGGCCTAGAAATTTTTGAAAAGTCTTTGATAAATCTCCTATAGAAACCAGCATGACCTAAGAAACTATAATACCTTTTATTTCTTTGGGACATGGCATTTTCTCAATTGCATCAACCTTAGCTTTGTCCACTTCAGTACCTCTTTCAGAAATTTTATGACCCAAGACAATGCTTCATTAACCATAAAGTGGCACTTCTCCCAATTCAAGACAAGATTTGTTTGTTCACATCTCTGCAAAACTCGGTCAAGATTGCTTAAACAATCATCAAAATACTTCCCATAAACAGAAAAGTCATCCATGAAAACCTCAATAATCTTTTCACAAAAGTCAGAGAATATAGTAGTCATACATCTTTGAAAGGTAGCAGGTGCATTACATAAACCAAAAGGCATACATCTATAAGCATAGATTCCAAAGGGACAAGTAAAAGTGGTATTTTCTTGATCAGGTTGAGAAACAGGTACTTGTCAAAAGCCAGAATATCCATCAAGGAAGCAAAAGTGTGTGTGCTTAGATAATCTTTCAAGCATTTGATCAATAAAAGGCAAAGGGTAATGATCTTTTCTAGTTGCTTTGTTTAATTTTCTAAAATCAATTACCATTCTATAGCCTGCAACAATTCTTTGTGGAATAAGTTCATTCTTATCATTAGGAACAACAGTAATACCTCTTTTCTTAGGAACACAGTGAATAGGACTTACCCATCTACTATCAGCTATAGGATGGATTATACATGCTTCCAGAAGTTTTAATATTTCCGTTCTTACCACTTCTTTCATCTTCTGATTTAACCGACGTTGGTGATCAACAACGGGTTTAGCATCAGGTTCCATATTAATTTTGTGCTGACATAGAGTGGGACTAATGTCCTTTAAATTATCAAGAGTATATCCAATAGCAGATCGGTGCTTCCTTAGAACTTTCAATAATCTTTCTTCTTCATGTTCTGAAAGGTTAGCACTAATAATAACAGGATATATCTTCTTTTCATCAAGACAAGCATATTTCAAAGTGTCTGGCAATTGTTTTAATTCAAACACGGGATCACCTTTAGGTGGAGGAGTACCTCCTAGTGTTTCAATAGGCAAATTGTGTTTAAGCAGAGGACGTTGTTCAAAGAAAATTTTATCTATTTCATTTCTTTCATGCATATGAAAATCATTCTCATGGTCTAGCCAATATTGTTCTAAAGGATCTATAGGTGGTACAACAATAGAAGCAAGACCAATTAATTCATGCTTACTAGGCAATTCTTTTTCATGAAGATATCTACTAAACTTGGAAAAATTAAACCTATGAGACTCATTACCAAAACTAACACCGATAATTTGTTTGTCACAATCTATCTTAGCATTAATGGTGTTCAAGAAAGGTCTACCAAATATAATGGGACAAAAGTCATCTTGTGGGGAACCAAGAACAAGAAAATTAGTAGGGTATTTTATTTTCCCACACAAGACTTCAACATCTCTAACAATCCCAATTAGTGATATAGTGTCTCTATTAGCAAGTTTAATAGTAACATCTATTTCTTCTATCTTTGTGGGTGTTATGTCATTCATAATTTCTTGATATAAAGTATAAGGAATAGCACTCACACTAGCACCTATGTTACATAAACCATGATAACAGTGATCTCCTATTTTAACTGAGATGACAGGCATGCCAACAACAGGTCCATGTTTATCTTTCTTATCAGGTTTGGCAATTCTAGCAGCTTCTTCATAGAAGTAAATAACATTGCTATCCATATCTAGTTCCAAGAGATCTTTAACCATAGCAATACTAGTCTCTACTTTAATTTGTCCATCGGGTTTAGGTGTTCTAATATAGCTTTTGTTAACCACAGTTGAAACTTTAGCATGTTCCTTTATCCTAACAGAGAAAGGTGGTTTCTCAATATAAGCATAAGGAACAACTGGATCAACATTATAAGGTATAGTTTCTTCTTTAATAGGTATCGGTTCTTTAATTTCTTCTTTAATAGGTGGGTGATATTTAAATCACCTATATTTAGGGAGTTCAACATGAGTGGCAAATGATTCACAAAAGGAGGCTACTATCTCAGAGTCAAGTCCATATTTAGTGCTAAACTTTTGAAAAGCATCGGTATCCATAAAAGATTTAACACAATCATACTTAAGTTTAATACCCGACTCTTTACCTTTGTAGAGTTCCCAATATTCAGAGTTGCGTCTAATTCTTTCCAAAAGATCCCACTGGAATTCAATAGTCTTCTTCATAAAGGAACCAACACAAGAATTATCAAGCATGGTTTCATCATTACGAGAAAGCCGAGCATAAAAATTTTGGATAATAATTTCTCTTCAAAGCTCATGATTGGGGCATGAATATAACATTGACTTAAGCCTCCCCCAATCTAGAGCAATACTTTCTCCTTCACGAGGACAAAAATTATATATATATAATTCAGTTCACGATGAACTGGATGCATAGGATAAAAAATTTGGTGGAACTCCAATTTCAAACGATTCCAATTCCAAGATCCAATATCATCACATAGCCTATACCATGCCAATGCTTTTCCCTTCAAATATAAAGGGAAAATCTTCTTCATAACTTTATCTCCGGGTAAACCTGCAAGCCAAAACATCCACAAATTTGTTCTACATATATCAAGTGCATATCAGGATGTTCAGTTCCATCTCCTACATAAGGATTAGCTAGCAGTTGTTCTATTATACCTGAAGGAATTTCACATTCAATATTTTTAGTAGGTGCAGTAGGTTGAGGGGTAATTAATTGTGGTTCCGGACGAGGTGAAGATACCCCAAACAAACCCCTCAAAGGATTGTTTTCCATAGTAACAAGTGACAATAAATTTTAGCACACTATATAAATGTTTCCTTACCAAAGGCGCTTCACTCCCCGACAATGGCGCCAGAAAATAGCTTTGATGACCCACAAGTATAGGGGATCAATCGTAGCTCTTTTCAATAAGTAAGAGTGTCGAACCCAACGAGGAGCAGAAGGAAATGACAAGTAGTTTTCAGTAAGGTAATGTCTACAAGTGCTGAAATTATCAGTACCAGAGTAGTTTGATAGCAAGATAATTTGTAACGAGCAATTAACGATAATAGTAATGAAATTGCAGCAAGGTATCCCAATCCTATTGAGGCAAAGGATAGGCCAGAACGGTCTTTTATTATAAGCAAAGCGTTCTTGAGGGTACACGGAATTTCATCTAGTCACTTTCATCATGTTGGTTTAATTCGTGTTCGCTACTTTGATATGTGGGTGGACCGGTGCTTACGTGTTGTTCTTACTTGAACA
This sequence comes from Triticum aestivum, assembly GCF_018294505.1. NCBI lineage: Eukaryota > Viridiplantae > Streptophyta > Magnoliopsida > Poales > Poaceae > Triticum > Triticum aestivum. The sequence continues at coordinate 233,754,822 of NC_057806.1, read as the reverse complement.
AAACTCCTACTTATGATTAACCCTCCCGCAAGCATCCGCAACTACGAGAAAAGTATTAAGAATAAATTCTAACCATAGCAGTAAACTTTTGGATCCAATCGGTCCCTTACGAAATAGCGCCTCAACTAGGGTTTAAGTTTCTGTCACTCTTGCAACCCATCATCTAATTTCTACTCCACAATGCATTCCCTTAGGCCCAAATATGGTGAAGTGTCATGTAGTCAACGTTCACATGACACCACTAAGGGAATCACAACATACATACTATCAAAATATCGAACACATATCAAATTCACATGATTACTTGCATCATGATTTATCCCGTGACCTCAAGAACAAAGGTAACTACTCACAAATTATAAACATACACATGATCAGAGGGGTATTAAATAGCATATTGGATCTGAACATATAATCTTTCACCAAATAAACCATATAGTAATCAACAACAAGATGTAATCAACACTACTAGTCACCAACAAGTACCAATCTATAGTTCCGGTAACAAGATTGAACACAAGAGATGAACTAGGGTTTGAGAGGAGATGGTGCTGTTCAAGATGTTGATGGAGATTTCCCTCCCCATGATGGGAGAGTTGTTGGTGATGATGATGACAATTAGTTCCCCCCCCCCCCCCGGAGGGAAGATCCCCCGCCGGAACCGCTCCGCCGGAGGGCAAAAGTGCTCCTGCCCAAGTTCCACCTCGAGGCGACGGTGCTTCGTCCCGAAAGTCCTCCCCTTATTTTTTTTCTAGGTCAAAATGACTTATATACCAAAAGATGGGCACCGGAGGTGCGCCGAGGAGGGCACAACCCACCAGGGCGCGCTTGGGCTCCCTAGTGTGCCCAGGTGGGTTTTACCCACCTGGTGGGCCCCTCTGGTAGTTATTTGCTCCAATAAGTCTTAAATAATCCATAAAAATTCTCGTGAAGTTTCAACTTGTTTGGAGTTGTGCAGAATAGGTGACCTGACGTAGCTTTTCCAGGTCCAGATTTCTAGCTACCAGAATTCTCCGTCTCGCTGTATACCTTGCAAATGATGATAGAAAAGGCATTAGAATTACTCCAAAAAGCATTATTATAGATAAAAACATAGTAAATAACAATAAGAAAACGTGATGCAAAATGGACGTATCAGCCGCCGGTGAAGGCACCAACAAACTCATGGCACAGGTCAGCCCAGGTCGAGATGGAGTTCTCTCCCAAGTGCATCAGCCACGACCTCACGTTTGGCTTGAGTGCCAAAGGGAAGTAATTGGTGAATACCTTCTCTTCTCTTCCCCCGACAGCTTGAACAACGATGTTGTAGATGCTCAAGAACTCTACCGGGTTCAATCTTCCGTCATACTTTTCTGGTATCTCTGGCTTGAATGTGCGAGCAGATGGCCAATGGACTTGCCGCGGCTCGCAAGTGAAGGCAGGGCACCCAACCTCGAAAGGCAGGTACCCGCCTTCACCGGTGTAACATCCCAAAATTCTAAATTTTGGAATGTTATAATAAATAGATAGATTTGATTGATTGTTTGATTGATTGTCTGAAAGTGAGTGAATTCGATACTTTTTGAAAGTTACATGAGAGGGAATAAAAGGACTTTCCCAAACTTTCATATTTGCTTTCTGATCTCCATGAATTCAAATTCTTTTCAAATACAAAACCCTTGAGCGAAGATGATATGACTTCTTCCATTTAAATTAAATGAAAGTGTATTTGAAAATAATAGAATTTCATTTGGAAATATTTCAATTCATAAACTTCATGCAGCTCAATGATTTTCATGAGAGAAGATAAAATGACTTCTTCAAATTATATGAAATATGAGTTGGGAGTTTCAAAGAATTAAATTCAAAGTTCTTTTGAATTTATTTTCAGTTTGGAGTTATTTGAGTTTTATTCAAATTATTTTTCTCCAAAAATAAAATATATGGAAATTAGGGTAACATGATTCCCTACAACAGAAAATTGGAGAGAAATAAATTTGAAATCTTTTTGATATTTTTAAAATGATTTTTATTGGATTTTATTAGACCAGTAGCACTCTTTGAATTATCTAAATTTGTGCGGATTTTATTTGGCATTATCAAAATGTCCACGTTGTAGAAAATCTTTTTCTGCAATTTTTGGTATATTATATGCCTATATAAAAAATTTATTTTATCTTTGCTATTCGGTTTTCCTTCTATTTCTATTTTAAAAAAACTGTACATGCAGACCATATTTATTTATCGCCTACATGCGCAGTATAGTAGCTTCTGGCACCCCATTGTTTTTTTTCTCTCTTAAATGGGCCAGGCCCAGCCAGCCTTTTCATTTTTAGGCCGAATTTTGTTAAAAAAACTGCAGCCGCAGCGTGCGCGCGGCCGGCCGAAGGCCTTTAGGCCCATCCGCCGCTTTTCTTCTCTGTTTCGTATATTTTCGTCTACGTTTAGTCCCACATTGCCTAGCCTTTGACCCCTAAGCCTCTTTTCCACCAATAAATATAGACCCATAGAGCCTCCAAAAATCATCCAATTCGGGTTAAATCAATATTTTGGTTTGACTAGATTCATTTAAGAAAAATATTTTTCTCCTCTCCGGCGCGACTTCTGGAAAATTGTCTCTTCTCTTCAAAGTCATCTTTTCTTTGCCTTATAAAGGTATCTTTCTTTGTTTTTTTCTTCTTATACTTCCGTAGTTTATTATTTTTTAGACTAATACGATAGAATAATTAGATTATCAATTATTCTACGTATTTATACGTTAGACCTTAACCGTAGCTATTTTTCTTCTGTAAAACAGTTTGGCCCTCATTTTTCAAATAGCCATAACTTTTTACTCATTTATCCAAATTAGATGAAACCAACGCCTATAGCTTCGTCTTGTTTTCACCTATCCAATGAACCTCTCACATCAACTTTTTGAAATTTTCAAATTTTGAATTTTGTTCAGATTCATATTCAAACTTCTTTTGAACATAACTTGAGTTTCATAACTCCGATTTAGTTGATTCTTTTTTGCAAATCGAAGCTCTTGACCTAAACTTTCTGATAAGGCCAAATTCACATAATTTTGGTACTGTTAGAAATTGTTTTATGTTGCAAGAGTTATTTGCTTGGTTTTGATGTTTTCCGAACTGTCTTCTTCGTTCTTCCCGATCTTCTGAGTGATTGCTTATGTGTGGTTACTATTGCTTGCTCACGATAGATTGAATGGAGTGTGACGAGTAGAACTATCAAGAGTTATGAGTGTGAATCATCTTCATCAACATTGCAGGCAAGTTCACACTTTGATCATACCCTTTATCACCCAGTTTTTATGCATTAGTTCCAATCCTCAAACATTGCATGGTTAGGATGTCATTAACATGTGGGTTGGGAAGTAGATGATGAGGTAGAACCTATTGCCATTTTATTATCAAACCCCTGTGAGTTACTTCTACGTTATGCTTATATCGCTATGCTATGCACGTAGACGTGGATTGGTTTGAGAGAATTCATGAAATATGTGAGAGATTATTGTTAACTAAGGTTTAACTTAAGGTGGCTACTTTAATACAAATCTGGGTGGATTGGTTGGGGCACCCTAGGGATATACCAATGGACTTGCCCGGACACCTGGGGATATACCAGTGTTGTCCTAGGAGATCCCGAGGTTACCGTGTGATCATCCTATGGTTCGCCACCCAGGCTCAAAGGGATCATAAGATTATTCATGCTAGAAACTTCCGTGTGCATCCACAAGCTATTATGGGCTCTAGCATAGTTGAGTAAGTTGCGTGAAGCTCTTGAAGAGATAGACTAGCAGGTAGTGGGTTGTAGGTGGTATAGTCTATCCGGAGTAGAGAGTTAATGCTTCTGAAAGACTGTGTCTCGGTCATCCATTTCTCAAACATCATGTAGTGCGAGAAATCCAATGGAGGAGATCGAGTCTTGTGGGGAAAAGTGCGCAAACCTCTGCAGAGTGTACAAACTAATCATGATTAGCCGTGTCCCCGATTATGGACATCTTGAGTCTCTGGTACTTGGATTATCATATTGATCTCATCACGTTACTTAAATAATTTGTTGGGTTAATGATTATTATTTTGGGATTGAGTTGGAGGAACCTTCTCAATATTTTCAACCAACTTTGTAGTTAAATAAAATATATTCCTTTGCAGTAGGGAAAAATTGGCTTTTCGCAAAAACTATAACCATAGAGCTTTTCCACCAGCCAAATATGCATGTAGTGATAGCCTTTATTCATCATTCTCCTATGGTGTGAATTTGCCAGTACATTCAATGTACTGGCCCTTTGTGGCTGCAATGTCTCATGTTGCAGGACTTCTTCCGACGAGTAAGTGATACGTTAGGGTTATGATTTCTACACTCAACTTTGCCATTGGTGTTGATGTGAATCCACAACCTTGTTGTTACTTCCGCTATTTGGATTGAGGTAATAGTATTTATGTTACTTTTTACATGTGATTTACCTCTGTTGTAAATCCTCGAGTACTGTGTGTGTCAGCATACCGATCCAGGGATGACACTTAAGCACAGAGACTTGACCGTCTGAGGTCGGGTTGCTACAACCGGGCATGGGCTCGTCGACGTTGGGATCGTTGCACCTATCAGACTGGCGGCGGGTTTTGTGGCGTCGTTCGATGGTGACGCGCATGTTTTCCCTCCGCCTGTCTTCCAGGACTCGTCGCTGGTCTCGACGTGCTCAAGGATCGGATGAAGCCATCGATACGTCAACGGGTTCTTGGTCGTCTGGCTCTGGCTGCGGCCCCTGCGCTGGCTACCACAGAGGGGATTGCACCATGGGGGTGGTCCCTTCGGTACAGCCAGTGGCTCGGGCCGTTGTCGCCGCCTACGGAGGTCGTGGCGGGCCTGCTCGCTATGATCCTCCCACCTCAGCAAAACCAATCAAGCTCCGAATGGTGTCCCTCCACTCATCCATTTGATCGGCCACTGACGGAAACCTCAACAAGAGTTGGGCCCACGCCATAGCTGCAGAAGTCTCCTGGGTGCGCCCTCTGTCCTTGTGGCCGCCTCGTGGCTCCTCCAACTTCATCTCGAAGTCTCCTGGTTGTCTTTTGGTCCAAGAAAAGTCATCGCAAAGGTTTTATTCCGTCTGGACTCCGTTTGGTATTCCTTTTCTATGAAACTCAAAAACAGGGAAAAATAGGAACTGGCACTGGTCTCTAGGTTAATAGGTTAGTACCAAAAATAATATAAAATAGCATATTAATGCATATAAAACATCCAAAACAGATAATATAATAGCATGGATAAAATCAAAAATTATAGATACGTTGGAGACGTATCAAGCATCCCCAAGCTTAATTCCTACTCGTCCTCGAGTAGGTAAATGATAAAAATAGAATTTTTGATGTGGAATGCTACCTAACATATTTATCCATGTAATTTCTTTATCGTGGCATTAATGTTTAGATCCGTAAGATTCAAAACAAAAGTTTAATATTGGCATAAAAACAATAATACTTCAAGCATACTAACAAGGCAATTATGTCTACTCAAAATAACATGGCCAAAGAAAGCTTATCCCTACAAAATCATATAGTCTGGCTATACTCCATCTTCATCACACAAAATATTTAAATCATGCACAACCCCAATGACAAGCCAAGCAATTTTTTTGTACTTTTGATGTTCTCAAACTTTTTCAACTTTCACGCAATACATGATTGTGAGCCATGGACATAGCACTATAGGTGGAATAGAAGGTGGTTGTGTGGAAGACAAAAAGAAGGAGATAGTCTCACATCAACTAGGCGTATCAATGGGCTATGGAGATGACCATCAATATATATCAATGTGAGTGAGTAGGATTGCCATGCAACGGATGCACTAGAGCTATAGGTTTATGAAAGCTCGAAAAGTAACTAAGTGGGTGTGCATCCAACTCGCTTGCTCACGAAGACCTAAGGCAATTTGAGGAAGCCCATCATTGGAATATACAAGCCAAGTTCTATGATGAAAATTCTCACTAGTATATGAAAGTGAGAATATAGGAGACTCTCTATCATGAAGATCATGGTACTACATTTTTGAATATGTACTGCAAGGCAACAGCCTCACAGCTCTTTATTGAAAGCAACAAAGTAAAAGAGTCATGTTACAAGTCAATTACAAGGAAGGAAAAGAAGAAGGCAGAAATACTTACAACCCTAGCAGGGTAAAAAAACACTAACTATAGGAGATTAGAGATCCAAGTTAGATGGCTATCCTTGTGTTTACATTTTATCCTATGAGAAAGTAAAGTTACGTCATGGATAAAATTGTGCCTCCAGGCTCTGAAAGAGGGTCTCTCATTCCTGAAAACCTTGCCATTCCTCAAGATCCAAATATTCCAAGCAGCTGTAAAGACCACTTCTTTGAAGAAAGTATGCCCAAAATCCTTCCTAGCCTTTACAGCCATGTTGTAGGTGGTCATCCCAGGCTGAGGATCCCAGTGAATCTGCAAGTAATTCTAGACTCTAACACTAAAATTACAAGAGAAGAACAAATGTGCAATGTCCTCATGGATGAGATATGGGCATAGAATACAAGAATGATCCTCCACATGCCAATGCCTCCTCTATAGCATGTCTCTGGTGTTTAAATGATCCCTCAGCGGAAGCCATCCAAACATTTTAATTTTCAAGGTGCATGAAGATTTCCAAATCCATTTGAAAATGGGATCTACAAAAATATCTTGATGCTCATGCACATAAAAAGATTTAGGACTGAAGCAGCCCTTATGAAAAGGCCATATCCATGTGTCATGATCTGTAGAGCAAGTATAAGCATTTGTCAAATGTTGGAGGCTTTCAAGTTCAGCAAAAGCCTGTGTAGACAGGGGTATATGCATATTTGACAAAAACACTTGGGAAAGCACATCAGACACTGAAAGTTGTTCATCAATAACAAATGAGAAGAGCCTGGGAAATTTTTCACTGAGGGAAGAACCCTTAAGCTCAACCACCCATCTGTCAGTCCAAAAGAGAATAGACCTGCCATCCCCCAACATTGGAGCAGCCAGTTGACAATATTTATGTGCCAATTTAAACACATCACGCCACCAAAAGGACCCACAGAGGCTGGTAGTATGAGGGACAGAGCTATAATAGTAGGCATTCCAGATGAGACCAACCCAGGGGATGTCATGATGATTATAAAACTTGTGCAAGAACTTCATAAGTAAGGCCTCATTTTGTACCCTTAGATTGAGCACACCAAGACCCCCTTTATTTTTTGGTAGGCATACCAAGTCCCAAGCAGAGAGAGATTGTCTTGGAGTATCAGAGTTCCCTCTCTAGAGGCATTGTCTCTGAATCCTTTCAATTTGTTCCAGAATTCCAGGTGGAATGACAAGTGTGCAGAGGAAATATATGGGCATTGAAGTTAAAACAGACTGGAGCAACTGTAACCTACTTCCTTGGTTCATAAAGCAAGAAGTGGTAGACAATCTCCTTTCAATCCTATGCACAAGAGGCATGAGATCTTGAATTGAGGGCCTGGTAGTCCCCATGGGCAGACCCAAATAAGTAAAAGGCATGACTCCCACAGTGCATCCTAGAATTGAGGCCAACCTGTTAGCTTCATCAGCTGACATGTTCATAGGCACCATAAGGGATTTTGCAAAATTCACAGATAACCCTGTTGTATCAGCAAAAACATCAAGCATGTCTTTAAGAGCAAGTAGCTGATGATCAATAGCAGGCAACACAATTAGTGTATCATCAGGATACTGTACTATGGGAAAATCCTGGCTGTGAGAAGGGATTGGGAGAGTCAAAATTCCTTTACTGCACATATCATTCACTACAGACTGAAGCAGGTCAGCAGCAAGGAGAGAAAGTAGAGGTGACATTAGGTCTCCTTGTCTAACTCCCCTCTTACATTTAAAGTGGTGGCCAGGTACACCATTAAGAAGCACAGAAGATGAACCAGATGACAGAATAGATTGCATCCAAGATATCCATTTGTCATTAAAACCCTTGTATCTTAAAATTCTAAGAATGGCATCATGCTCAATAGTGTCAAAGGCCTTAGTAAAATCCAATTTCAGCAAGACAATTGGTCTTTTTGAAGTTCTACATTGGTGAATGTACTCAAAACACCAAGCTAGGAAATCCTGAATAGACCTAGATTTAATAAATCCATATTGGTTTTTATGAATACAGGAAAAGATCACTTTCTGCAGCCTGTTTGCCAGAAGTTTAGTGAGAAATTTCAAACAGGTATTTGTCAAAGAGATTGGCATGTAGTCATTCAAACCCTCAGGTGAGAGCTTTTTTGGGATCAAGGTTATGAGAGAACTGTTGATACACTCCAGATCAAGGTGTCCTTCAGAAAACTCTTTGACCAATTGATGAAAATCATCCTTAATTATGTGCCAGCACTTCTTAAGAAAGAGGCCAGTGAAACCATCTGGCCCAAGGGCTCTGTCAGGAGGCATCTCTTTAATAACACAGTCAATTTCCTGCTCAGAAAGAGGCTTGGTCAAATCATCAAGTCCCTCAACCTTTTGGATAATATTTGGCATATCAAAACCCAATTGGGTATTATTAGTGCATCCCATCCTCTATTTGAACTCCTGCAAAAATAGTCCAGCAATTGATGCATGATCAGAGATCACTTGCCCATTATCAGAAGTTATACTGGAAATAGAGTTATTCCTATATCTCTCAGTGGCAATTGGCATGGAAAAATTTAGTATTTTCCTCTCCCACTTTAATGCTCCTAATAGTACACCTTTGCTTCCAGTAAATGTATTGCAATCTTAGAATTTCCTCCAAATGTAGCTTAACAATCTTCCTGAAAATTTACTCGGGTCCAGACAAAGGCCTCAACTCCTCTAGACCATCTAGACAAAGTATGACTTTGTTGCAGTTGAAGATCAAACTCTTAACCTTAGAGAGGCTAATATGCCAATGTTTGAGTGCCTGCCTAAGAGCTTTAAATTTTGCAGAGATAACAGCAGCAGAAGATTTCTTATGAATTGGCCTACTCCAAGAGTCACTGACACAATCAAGAAAACCAGGCAAATTAGTCCAGTAATTTTTAAATCTAAAAACTTTGGCCTTAGGAATAGAAGTTTTGATTTGCACCACACAGGGCACATGATCAGAAGTAGTTCTGGCTAGACGTAAGACCATAGTGTTAGGAAATAACAGGTCCATGAGGGAGTTGTAAAGAACCAATCAATCTGTTCAAGCAAAGGAACAGTTTGCATATTTGTCCATGTATACTTTCTTCCCTTGAGAGGTAGTTCAATTAATCCCAGGTGCCCAATAACCTCATTAAAGATAAACATGTCATTAATGTCACCACCTGGTTTGTTCCTATTGTCCATCATGCGCATGAAATTGAAGTCACCCAACAACAACCAGTTAGCATCATCAGGGATAATTAGATCATGCAACCAATTAACAAAATTATCCCTAGCTAGGTTTTGACAGGGCCCATAGACTGTGACCAGTGTCCAGGTTTGAGAATTATGAGCAGAATTGAACTCCACCACAATACCAAAACTAGTGGACTCAATTAATTTACCAGCAAACATAGCAGTATTCCACACTACCAACAACCCACCCAAAGCTCCAGACGATGGCACATGAAAAAATTGATCAAAATGTCGTGGACAACACTTGCAAATGAAACACTGATCAATGATCTCACATTTGGTTTCTTGGAGGCAAACAATGGAACATGCACTTTCATCGATTTTCTGATGAACTGCACGCTTTCTATCATCCGAATTCAGACCACGCACATTCCAGCATAGTACTTTCCAGTCTCTAACATCATACTGATTCATTACAGCCCATAATAAAGCAACAACAAAATATTGCCCCATAATGGCAGTACCAGTTCAGCCAAGTAACAGCATAAAAGTTCGGATAAAGCCTAAAATATAAGAGAAGATAGATGGTTTTCACAAGGGTTAACCATAAACCCCACCATTTGAAAGATTCAGCTATCATTAGAGCTAGAAGAAACAGATGATGGCTTGCAAGAAGAAGCCTCAAGCTTCTCCTTAGTGAGCTTCTCGGGTCCAATGCCGAGGCGAAGGCCAACCTGTTGCAGCACATTGATTGGCGTGGGCGGTGGGACAACATCTTGATTTGCATCTTGAGGAGGAGCCCGCGGCAGCTGTTCATCAGCTGTAACCTTGCGCTTATTTTGAGATTTTGCTGCAGGTTTCTTCAAAGGAGCAGACATGTCCGAAGAGGAATGCATGAAACCATCACGTAGGGCAGAGAGTCTGGCACTGCGTATGACCTCAGACTCAACTATCACATGCTTAGGTTTACGAGCTCGAACTGGGCACCCAATCGGAGCAGCAGAGAAGTTGAAAGCAGACATCTCGATGCTACCTCTTTTAGCACTGTGTTGGTTTTCCCCGAAGAGGAAGGGATGATGCAGCAAAGTAGTGTAAGTATTTCCCTCAGTTTTTGAGAACCAAGGTATCAATCCAGTAGGAGGCTACGTGCGAGTCCCTCGCACCTGCACAAAACAAATAAATCCTCGCAACCAACACAAATAGGGGTTGTCAATCCCTATAGGGCCACTTACGAGAGTGAGATCTAATAGATATGATAAGATAAGATAATATTTTTGGTATTTTTATGATAAAGATGCAAAGTAAAATAAAGGCAAAGTAAATAGCAAAGTAAATGACTAAGTAGTAGGAGATTGATATGATAAAGATAGACCCGGGGGCCATAGGTTTCACTAGTGGCTTCTCTCGAGAGCATAAGTATTCTACGGTGGGTGAGAAATTGACATAATTGAGCATAGTTATGAGAATATCTAGGTATGATCATGTATATAGGCATCACGTCCGAGACAAGTAGACCGACTCCTGTCTGCATCTACTACTATTACTCCACTCATTGACCGCTATCCAGCATGCATCTAGAGTATTAAGTTAAAAGCAGAGTAACGCCTTAAGCAAGATGACATGATGTAGAGGGATAGACTCATGCAATATGAAGAAAACCCCATCTTGTTATCCTCGATGGCAACAATACAATACGTGCCTTGCTGCCCTTACTGTCACCGGGAAAGGACACCGCAAGATTGAACCCAAAGCTAAGCACTTCTCCCATTGCAAGAAAGATCAATCTAGTAGGCCAAACCAAACTGATAATTCGAAGACACTTGCAAAGATAACCAATCATACATAAAAGAATTCAGAGAAGATTCAAATATTATTCATAGATAGACTTGATCATAAACCCACAATTCATCGGTCTCAACAAACACACCGCAAAAATAAGATTACATCGAATAGATCTCCACAAGAGAGGGGGAGAACATTGTATTGAGATCCAAAAAGAGAGAAGAAGCTATCTAGCTACTAACTATGGACCTGTAGGTCTGAGGTAAACTACTCACACTTCATCGGAGGGGCTATGGTGTTGATGTAGAAGCCCTCCGTAATCGATGCCCCCTCCGGCGGAGCTCCGGAACAGGCCCCAAGATGGGATCTCGTGGATACAGAAAGTTACGGCGGTAGAATTAGGGTTTTGGCTCCGTATCTGATCGTTTGGGGTACGTGGGTATATATAGGAGGAAGAAGTACGTCGGTGGAGCAACAAGGGCCCACAAGGGTGGAGGGCGTGCCTGGGGGGGGGGGGGTAGGCGCGCCCCTTACCTTGTGGCCTCCTATTACGTGTCTTGACGTAGGGTCCAAGTCTCCTGAGTTGTATTTGATGAGAAAATCACATTCCCAAAGGATTCATTCCGTTTGGACTCCGTTTGATATTCCTTTTCTTCAAAACCCTAAAATAGGCAAAAAAACAACAATTCTGGGTTGGGCCTCCGGTTAATAGGTTAGTCCCAAAAATAATATAAAAGTGGATAATAAAGCCCAATAATGTCCAAAACAGTAGATAATATAGCATGGAGCAATCAAAAATTATAGATGCATTGGATACGTATCACTCGACAACAGTCAAGGCTGAATCATCCATGGCACAGTCCTCATCAGCAGTGTCAAAACAAAGAGCACGAGCAACAAGAGGCTTCCTTGGAACAGACAGAGTCCGACGAGCAGGGGAAGGATGAAAAACCAGCTTGTTACTCATAGCAGAGTAAGAAAAAGAGACTTCCCAAGAGCGTTTTGACAATAAAACCGGTTTAAAAGGACTAAAGAACTGCAACCCTTGAGGAATATGCATTATATCAAAGATGGGCAGCATGCGCTGAAAAGATCTAGTCCATTGCATCATCGGAGGAAGCTCTGGTCTGAAAACTGTCAACACTTGACCAATAACAACAGGAGGCTGGATAAGAGGAGGCACATAGGCTACAATAATCCCTTGCTGATCGTTGACCGATCCCTCAGTAGAATCAACAGGACCAGAGTTCTCCAAAACCACTGACTCTTGAGAAGTAGGCTGAGCTTCATCCTCAAGAACTTCATCAATAATGACATTGTCCTCCTGGTTATCATGCTGTTGATCAGCATTGTGAGCATGAGGGGCCTCGTTCCATCCCAGTTCTGGAAACTCAGGCATGACAAAATTAACATCATCAAAAGGAATGTTTCCAGGCAACGGATGAGGGTTTCCATTGAACGGCATCGGATCTTCATCAGCTGGCAGAATATCAGCAAATTCTGCAGAGAGAACATAGATTGGTGTAGTCCAAGAAATACGTGTAGCTCCAAAATCAGCATACTCACGAGAAACTACATCTCTAGGCACTTGTTGAGGGCTTGGGAAAGAAACATAAACCAAATTCCTGACCAGCCGAGGATCATCTTGATGCCAGATATGATAGCGACCAAAAGTGCTAACTTCCTCAGAGATATGCTGTGTAGTGCGGTAATCCAAAGGAACACCTAACAGCATAATCCAACCCCTACGAAAACCCTGAATGGCTCTGTGATTGATGCCTTGATCATGTGGAACAAACTGAACAAAGTGGCCATTGCCAAGATCATAGCGAGGATGGTTCATAATAGCATGTCTAGATGCAGGAGATCGAAACTCAAACAAACCCACTCCCTCAATCCATTGTTGATCACTAAGAACATCACGGTGTAGCTGAGTCATCACAAAACCACTAACCAGTTGCCGGAAGTGGTGAATCTGTGTAGGCGGCGGCGGAGGCTCGACAAAGCCAATGGCTAACTGCTCGTGCCGGCGCTCAGGTGCAATGGCCGGAGAATAGAAAGTCCGAGGCAGACGGGTTGGGAACAAAGTGGCCATTGAAGCACAAGTGTGGTACATGATCATGGTGCTACATTGAAGCACAAGTGTGGTAGAAGGATAGTAGCATTGCCCCTTCTCTCTTTTGTCTCATTTTTTTATTTGGGCCTTCTCTCATTTTTTTGGCCTCTTTTTTTCGGAGTCTCATCCCGACTTGTGGGAGAATCATAGTCTCCATCATCCTTTCCTCACATGGGACAATGCTCTAATAATGAAGATCATCACACTTTTATTTACTTACAACTCAAGAATTACAACTCGATACTTAGAAAAAAATATGACTCTATATGAATGCCTTTGGCAGTGTATCGGGATGTGCAATGAATCAGGAGTGACATGTATAAAAGAATTATGAACGGTGGCTTTGCCACAAATACGATGTCAACTACATGATCATGCAAAGCAATATGACAATGATGGAACATCTCATAATAAACTGAACGGTGGAAAGTTGCATGGCAATATATCTCGGAATGGCTATGGAACTGCCATAATAGGTAGGTATGGTGGTTGTTTTGAGGAAGGTATATGGTGGGTTTATGGTACCAACAAAAGTTGTGCGGCACTAGAGAGGCTAGCAATAGTGGAACGGTGAGAGTGCGTATAATCCATGGACTCAACATTAGTCATAAAGAACTCATATACTTATTGCAAAAGTCTATTAGTTATCGAAACAAAGTACTACGCGCATGCTCCTAGGGGGATAGATTGGTAGGAAAAGACCATCACTCATCCCCGACCGCCACTCATAAGGAAGACAACCAATAAATAAATTATGCTCCGACTTCATCACATAATGGTTCACCATACGTGCATGCTACGGGAATCATAAACTTTAACACAAGTATTTCTCAAATTCACAATTACTTACTAGCATGCCTCTAATATCACCATCTTCATATCTAAAAACAATCATAAGGAATCAAACTTCTCATAGTATTCAATGCACTCTATATAAATGTTTTTATTATATCCCTCTTGGAGGCCTATCATATTAGGACTAAATTTATAACCAAAGCAAATTACCATGTTGTTTAAGGACTCTCAAAATATATAAGTGAAGCATGAGAGTTTAACAATTTTGTCGGTGTTCTAGGAACGGGGGTCCCCAGATTTGCCTGCCTGCGGCCCACGGTGTGGCTCCTCCAGTGGGCTGGTACAGCCCATCTTCACCAGCAAAACACACAAGACCCTCGCGAGGGGCCAAGCCTCGCAAGGCGGACAACGCAAGACCTCCTCAGGGGCAGCCTCGCCAGGCTAGCTCGCAAGGAGCAGAGACATCAAGGCGAGGGGCACCTCGTGAGGTTCCCCTGATGTGAGCCATGACGACCAAGGCCAAGCAGGTGTCAAGCGAGCGCCAGCGGGCGTAGAGCACCAGTTGCCTCTTTGGTGCTAAAGGAGCAGGCACAGGCGAGGAGTCCCGAGGCATCAGGCAAAGGTTTCCATATCGGTGCAACAAGATCGAGACCAGCAGGACGGTAGGATGGAGGGCATCACGGAGCCCACGACGGTGTCACCACCAGAGCCTTTGGCAGGCGAAGACCAACTTTTGTCAGGATAGCTTGTACTAGCTATCCCCCTTCAAATTGGCTGTTGTGGGATCCCTTCCCGCCTAATATTTGGGAAGAGGACCAGGGCCTCTATAAATAGGACTAGCCATCACCATAGGTGAGGGAAGAGATCCATTCCACCCTCATACGCACAAGCTCGTCGAGTTCAAGAACACCTCTCCTCAGGAGGTTGTTCTTCCCTTGTACTTGTTCATCCTCATCATACAAGGCAGTCCACCACACCACACTGGAGTAGGGTATTACACCACATCGGTCGCCCGAACCAGTATAAACTCTTGTGTCCCTTGTTCTTCAAGTTCGGCGGGCTAGGTTTTCAGATTGTTGCGAGGGCATGAGGGGGAAGGAAAGATCTTTGTGCGCACCCAGTGTTTGAACCTCAAGGGTTTTGCCGGAACTCGAAATCCGACATTTGGCACACCAGGTAGGGGTGTGCCGAAGCTTTCCTCCCGTCGACCCGCACACCGCCGCCTCCACACTCTGTCCCCATGGCATGCGCTGCTCTTCTAGCTCAGACGACGAGCACCCACAATGGTGCTAGGGGGCTCAGATCTTTCACTCCCGCCCTGCGGCGGGTGCAGTGGTCGCGCAAGTTCAAGCCAGAGATGCCGCCTCGCTACAATGGCGCGGCAGATCCGTCGGCCTTCCTGCTGGCATACGAGGAGGTCGTCCTAGAAGCTAGAGGCGACGACAAGGTCATGGCCACCTGGTTCCCCATGGCCCTCGCTGGCGTGCCGCGCGCCTGGCTGCTCACCCTCCCAGAATCCCTAGTGCCGTCTTGGGAGGAGTTGTGCGGCCTCTTCGTCGCACGCTTTGCGGCACCAGCGCACATCGCCGTCACAGCCCTCCTCGGTGGCTCACAAGCACCGCCCTCAGACCACCACACCAAGCAGTTCTTCCACCAGATCGGCGGCGCCACCACGCAGTAGGGAGCTCCCCCAGGTTGGGTGGCTCCCAAGGCTGACCTCACCTTCGACTCGGGGGACCACCCCGTTGCCACCACTAGCTCGGGCGTGCTCACAATGCTCTGCACGCCCACCATCTGCAACGTAGCCATCACCAAGACCCTCATAGATGGCGGGGCCGGCCTCAATGTACTCTCCGTCGAAACTTTCAGCTTGCTCCATGTGCCGCATGAACGGCTCCGCCCCACCAAGTCTTTCTTCGGGGTTGGCGGCAGCTCCACCAGCCCCCTGGGGCTGATCCGCCTTCCTGTGACCTTCGGCACCTGCGACAACTACCGCACTGAGCTTATCGACTTCGACATCGCCAGAATTGGCCTCCCGTACAACACCATCCTCGGGTACCCGGCCTTGGCCCAGTTCATGGAGGCTACCCATCCTGCTTATAACCTCATGAAGATGCCAGGGAGCAATGGCGCCCTCACCGTGGCTGGAGATACCAGGGAGGCTCTGACGGCACTCAAGCTTGCCTTTAGGGCCGCCTTGGCGGCACACCCGGCAAACGAGGCCACTCCCAGAGCCAAGGAGGCCGCACCAGCAAAAAAGAAGCAGTTGTTCACTCAAGATCAGGCCGAGACGAAGCAAGTACCGGTCGAGGAAGGTGGGCCCTCGGGGGCCACCTTGACCATAGGTGCCAACCTCGACCCGGATCAAGAGGAGGCATTGGTGAGGTTCCTACACGCGAAAAAGGAGGTATTCGCCTGGGAATCCAAGCAGCTAGTAGGGGTCCTGAGGGGGGTGATCGAGCATCACCTAAGGGTGTGCCCGAATGTGCGCCCTGTGAAGCAGAAGGCGCAGTGGCAGTCAACGGAGAAGCAGTCCTTCATCGTCCAGGAGACGCACAAGCTGGAAGCAGCAGGCGTCATTCGCGAGGTCCGGTACCCAGAGTGGCTGGCGAACCCCGTCGTCATGCCAAAGAAAGGCGGAAAGGAGCGCATGTGTGTCGACCTCACCAACCTCAACAAGGCCTGCCCCCAAGACCCATTCCCACTTCCGCGCATCGACCAGATTGTCGACTCCACCACCGAGTGCGCCCTGCTGTGTTTCCTGGACGCGTTCTCGGGATACCACCAGATCAAGATGGCAGGGGAGGATGTGGAGAAGACGGCCTTCCTGACCCCGTGTGGGGTGTACTGCTACACATGCATGCCGTTCAGGCTGCGCAACGCAGGAGTGACCTTCCAACGGCTGATGCGCATCGCCCTAGGTCAGCAGCTCGGGAGAAATGCCGGAGCCTACATCGACGACATCATGGTAAAATCTCAGGAGGCGAGAACTTTGATTCAGGATCTGGAGGAAACCTTCACAAGCCTGCGCCAGGTGGACCTGCGGCTCAACCCGGAGAAGTGCGTGTTCGGTGTACCCTCCGACAAACTGTTGGCCTTCCTCGTGTCCCACAGGGGGATCGAGGCTAACCCGGAGAAGGTCAAGGCGATAGAGGACATGAGCCCACCGTAAACTCGATAGGAAATGCATAAGCTTGCGGCCTGCGTGACCTCGCTAGGGCGCTTCATCTCCAAGCTGGGGGAGCGCGCCTTGCCATTCTTCAAGTTGATGAAGAAGAAGGGCCCGTTCGAGTGGACCCCGGAGACCGACCTGGCGTTTCGAGACCTCAATAGATACCTGCCAGCCCTCCAGTGGTGGCGCCCCGCCCCCTCGAGCCCCTGGTGCTTTACCTTGCCGTCACTTCTTACTCCGCCAGCGCAGCACTGGCGGTGGTCTGGGAAGAGCGCCAGGCCAAGGGCCCGCCGCGCTGTACCGTCACCTCCAGCCGGGGCGATACGTCACCATTAGGATACCATGGAGGCTATGACAATGTCAACAAATGACCAGGCCCAGTGTCGGTGTCAAAACCAGCGGATCTTGGGTAGGGGGTCCCGAACTGTGCGTCTAAGGCGGATGGTAATAGGAGGCAAGGGACATGATGTTTTACCCAGGTTCGGGCCCTCTTGATGGAGGTAAAACCCTACGTCCTGCTTGATTAATATTGATGATATGGGTAGTACAAGAGTAGATCTACCACGAGATCATGGAGGCTAAACTCTAGAAGCTAGCCTATGGTATGATTGTTGTTGTATATCATCTATCGACTAGCCTGGCCTCGGTTTATATAATGCACCAGAGGCCTAGGATAACAAGAGTCCTAGCCAAATACGCCGGTGGGGAGGAGTCCTTATCTTGATCGCCAAGTCTTGTGGAATCTTCCTTGTATGCGGCAGCTGTCCGAACTGGCCCATGAGTATACGACCATGGGGGTCCTCGGCACAATCTAACAGATTGGGAGATGACGTGGTGAGTACCCCTAGTCTAGGACACCGTCAGTAGCCCCCTGAACCGGTCTTCAAGTTAGGGACGCTCCTCGATTCTTCCGAATAGTTCTTCATCTTCGGTCGTCGGTCTTGCAAACTGGTTCAACAAATCTTCTCATCTTCGATCTTGAGGATCGCCGAAATGCATTCGACGAGTTTACACGTCGGGTATCCGAGGAACCCCTTTAAGTTTTCGGCCTTTATCAATGCCTTGTTATTTTTATGCCACACCTCGGGTTTGAAGTTGTTCCCGGGCGGCGGCGTCCTCTTGCGTCTGAGCTCCAACGCCGGACTACATTCGAGGTATCTTTTGCAGCCGAGCACCAACGCCGGACCGCTTCCCAGCTCTAATGTCGGAATGTATCCGAGCTCCAACGCCGGACTATGTATCTGAGCTCCAACTCCGGACTGTATCCGAGCTCCAACGCCGGACTATGTATCCGGGCTCCAACGCTATACTGTATCTGAGGTGTCATAAATAACCTTGGTTCAAAGAAATTTGAAGGAGTTTAGCCGAGCTTAATGCCGGAAATGCCCTCTATGGAGCCAGCCACTAGTGCCCGAGCTTTATGCCGGACTGCTTCCGAGGTGGTGCACCACCCTGAATGTGGGCCAATTTTTGTCAATATTTCTGATTGGTGCAATTTTATTCTCTGCCAAGATATATAGCCAGTAGCCCTCAAGGTGGGTATCGGTCTAAAACCCGAGATGCACATGAAGGATGACATAAGACTGCTGATCCCAGTAGCCGCTGAGACTCAGGTTGATTTGCAAAATCGGTCTGAGGATCAAGTCCTAGCTCAGCAGAATACTTCGAGACACAAAAAGCGGCGTGCTCAGTCCTCGAGCCTCAGGTTGGGTGCGGCCGACCAACCTGAGGATCAAAATCTCCTCAGAAACTGTATTACACTTAAAATTTTCTGCATTGGACAGGCAATGCAGTAGCCCCAAGACACTGGTCGGGTGGCAACACTAGATCAGGGGATCGATGTGCCCCTTTAATATTTGTAAATAATAAGCCTGAAGCCCAGTGTCCCCGAGACACTGGTCGGGTGGCAACACTAGATCAGGGGATCGATGTGCCCCTTTAATATTTGTAAATAATAAGCCTGAAGCCCAGTGTCCCCGAGCCTTAATGCGGGCACGGGTGGCCGAATTAAGGATTGATATCCATAGTAAAATCACAAATTATGTGTAATGACTCTATGTATCCAAGTACTTTACGTCATTAATGCTCGGATCCGCATTGTACAAAACTTTGTTGACCGACCATTGGCTTCCACCTCCTCGGCCAATAGCCGAGGAGTGTTTGTCCTACTTTATAAAGCCTTTATGAGGGCAAAGATTTACAACAAACAAGGCAATCTGGCCATACGGTTTTATAAACAAAGGTACGCAGAGAGATATGTTATATTACTGTTTAACAGAAGAAATGTCTTCCAAAGAAAATAGTCCCGCTATCGGTTCCTTTCTTTGGGTTGTCATGCCAAGCATGATCATGAAACCTCAGCTCCAATGTAAGAGCAAAATATCGAGGATTTAGTTTGGGAGGCCAGTTAATAGCCCTTGGTAGTGTTCGGCGACAGTCGATGTCAAGCCGTAAACATTTTGGCCATTGTTATGAATGGCCTGTCATTTAACACCGTCATCGGATCGCTGACCAGTTTACGCTTATTGTGACAGTCAGTTTTCGGCTTTCTCCACTGAGGTGCTTAACCATGTGAGATGGAAGCACAATCGCAGTGGTTCTCCCTTTGCACACCTAGCCGAACAAAGCGGAACGTAGGAGGCAAGCGCAGGAGACGGGCAACCCAACTATTGACCGAAGACACAATTCGAAACCGATGCATATATATAGCAATATCCGAGAATGTTTTTGCCGAATCTCTAAAGGTGTCCGGCGTTGCACTTCGAGACTTGTGCTGAAGACACACAAATAGTTTAAAAGTTCCATAAGCTTGGAAAACCAAAAAATCGTCAGTAAAAACTTGACGTCCGAACAAGATCAAGTGTTCGGTGCCAATCCTAAAATTGGCCTTAGCAAAAGAAGTGCTTCTGTCGTGCTTTAACATGATACATCCTATCTCAAGACTTCAAGCGGGTCAGCCTACGGCTTCAACCTCCTATCCCGAGGGCGGAGTACTTATCATTAGGCCAGTTTAGCAAACTAACTCTAGCGGCTTTGAGAGAGAAATTAGGCTCCCCGGCTAGTGACCACACGCTCGTGTCGAAAAAAGGAGTGATAGATAATAATAATAATAAAACTTTGCAACGACTAAGAAGAAGAACACTTATCATAAAATGGCTCATATAAATTTAAGAGCCCCCAAGTGACTTGAGTAAAAGAATGATTGCATGTACCGAAGTACTTATATCATATCTATGTTCAACCGAACTTTAAACGCGTCTTAACCGACCGTCGGCTTCTCCCTCTTCGGTCAAGGACCGAAAAGTGTTATGTACTCCATCTGTCAACAATATCGACGGTGTTTCCAATAACCAGGCAATCAGGCCATAAGGCTGTAACAGACAAAGCGCGCTCAGGGAACTTATGCTATATTACTGCGAAGTGTAAGAAGCATCTTCGAAGAAAATAGTACCCCCACCGATACCTTTCTTCGGTGCTCATTGTTATTATGAGACTTGTGCAATAGATTTTTTGTACTCATGAGTTCCGTTGTGTGCCGACCATCATTGAAAACTATAAGAGCGCTAGCTTTCGGCTTCACCCAGTCTGAGGTCCGGCTCGGATGACCCGATCGTGACAATCGCAGAGGTGCTCCCTTTACTCCCTAGCTGAACAATCGGGAACGTAGGGGTAAACACAGGAGTGAGGCAACCCAGCTTGCAAATCGCTTAAGTCAATATGGTGCATATTGTGGCGTAATACACGAATAAGGAATGAAGCCGTACAAGTATAATCATATGCAAGAGGAAAAGCTTCATGAAGGAAGCCCCCAAATGAATTGGGTATTTGAATTTATGCGTCACAAAGAAAGTTTGGACAAGGAAATTTTTTACAAGCAACTTTTTTCCAAAAAGTATAATGCTTGGTCAAATGGAACACAAGTTAGAAATTAAAGCTTTGAGCATGAAAGCGACTTAGCTGGTTAATGTGTTCGGTATTGATGACGCGGTCCGAGCTTGATGCGGGGCAAGGTTCCATCCCCCAAGCCGGTCCCGAGGTGGCGGAGCGGAGAGCTCGACATGGCGAAGTGGTGACATAGCACGGTCAATGCAGACCGGCAGAGTGACGCCGAAGTCCCCGGATCATTTTCCTGTGCACAAAAAATAGTGCAAACCGGAGATAATAGTAATAACGATAATTAAAAAAAATCGTTGCATAATAAATAATTTATGCAAAGTAAGTAATAAAAGAAATATGGCCTAGCACCGAAGTCAATGTCGATGCAGGGAGTCGGCGTGATGCGGTAAAGGCGTGGCAAAGCCTGAATTCGCAGGTCGGTCCGAGCTCCGGATGCGGTGTTCGCCAGACTATGTACGGAAACTGACCGAACCACCATGCGACTGTCGTCAATGCGGCCACCATTTGATAGACCTGTGTACATATGATGGACAAACCAGAGTAATAATTCCTTGGGAAAATGAACCCAAACAAGCAAAAAATACTGGGATTAATAGCACCTGGTTTATTTGTTGTAGTAATATGAAGGAAGGTGATTCCTAAAATTGGGACTCGATCCGCGCACCCATTGCCTGATGGGCGATAAAACGATGGCATGGCAATGATGGCAAAGGTTGGCTCGCCGAAGCAAAGCCCTCGGCCCAGCTAACGTGACGGAGCTGGTCGGCTAGTGACGCCGAAGTGTCCGGAGTAGGTTGATGAAGAGATGGCGAAGCCCCCGGTCCAGCCAAGATGTTGAAGCCTCGATGTTAGCCGATGAGTTGAAGTAGGTCGGCGTGATGGACACCAGCTTGAAGAAGCAATAGTGCGGCCCTGCCGATGCAGGTCGTGACGTGGTCGATGCCGGCTTGATGAAGCGACCGTGCGGCGATGCCGGTATGCCCGCTCCGTGTAATCCGTGGGGCGGCGATGTTGGTGATGATTTATCCTTCGCGATGCCGGACTCTTGTTCGGCTTGCCGAGATGATGATCCGAAGAAGTTGAGCTCGGCTCAACAAAGTGACGATGTGTCTAGCGCAGGTCGGCAGCCGTGGAGCAATATTGCCGGACTGGTTTGACACCAGCATGGTGTTGAAGATCATGTTCAAAAGATCTTAAAGTTAGTGGGATGTGTTCGGGAACAAAACACAATACCCCATACAAAACTTCCTTCAAAAGGGATGTCCAAAATCCCGTTCATAAAAAAGACGAACTCGGGTCGGATTTGTTTTCGCGCAGAAAACAGATCCGAAAAGTGATGCACTAATCGGAAGGTTCCCGGAGTTTGGACGGCCGGATAGAGCTAAAATTATAGGAATTCCGCAGCCGATCAACGGTTGGATCTTCCAAAGGACGTCCGAGCTAGAAGCTGGACACCACGCCCTAAACTCATCCAGATTCCCATCCAGATTTGACAGGGCTCCGGTATATCGTGGATTGCCAGAGATTCCTCCATCGGAACTCGACAAAATTTTCCAGGGTTGTTGTAGACTCAATTCCGCACAATTCCACCAAAGCGATCGTTAAAAAGACACTTGAGGAGGTGGTGGCGGCGGACACAAGTTTGATGTCCAAAAAACAGCACGGTCACCCGAGGGCAATGTTGACGTTGAGCCCCTGGGCTCCCTGGATGATTCCTCCATGATCTTGATAGAGATCAAAGTTGATGTTTATAAAGGCCCTCATCCGAACATGACGATCGGAGGTAGGGCGCAGTCCTTGGTCAAACCAAGGTGACCAGTCGAGCTGGTGACAAAGATGCCGAAGTCGCAGTTGATCTGCAGGTGAGCCATCGACCTTTTGCCGACACACAGCGGAACTCTCAATGAAAGCACCAATGTCGGTGTGAAAACCGGCGGATCTCGGGTAGGGGGTCTCGAACTGTGTGTCTAAGGCGGATGGTAACAGGAGGCAGGGGACACGATGTTTTACCCAGGTTCGGGCCCTCTTGATGGAGGTAAAACCCTACGTCCTGCTTGATTAATATTGATGATATGGGTAGTACAAGAGTAGATCTACCACAAGATCATGGAGGCTAAACCCTAGAAGCTAGCCTATGGTATGATTGTTGTTGTATATCATCTATCGACTAGCCTGGCCTCAGTTTATATAATGCACCAGAGGCCTAGGATAACAAGAGTCCTAGCCGAATACGTCGGTGGGGAGGAGTCCTTGTCTTGATCGCCAAGTCTTGTGGAATCTTCCTTGTATGCGGCAGCTGTCCGAACTGGCCCATGAGTATATGGCCATGGGGGTCCTCGGCCCAATCTAACAGATCGGGAGATGATGTGGTGAGTACCCCCTAGTCCAGGACATCGTCACCCGGCATGGCGGCATCCTCGGGCCTGCAAAGGCCCCAATGGAAGACCAGGCTCCCGAGGTCCCATCACCTCAGGAGACGCCCCGACCTCCGGCAAGTGCAGGCTCCATTGATGCTCCCACCCTCGTCGAGCACCCAGTGTACTTCGTCAGCACGGTGCTGCGGGATGAAAGGGCGTGATACCCCATGCCACAGAAGCTTCTACTCACGCTCCTGGTGGCCTCACGTAAGCTGCGCCATTACTTCCCAGGCCACCCGATCAAAGTCGTCTCGGCTTACCCACTTGAGAGGGTCCTCCGGAGCCCTAATGCCGCAGGAAGGTTCGCCAAGTGGAATATTGAACTTCAGGCATTTCAGCTCGAGTTTAGCACAACCAGGGTCATCAAGGGGGCCGCCCTGGCCGACTTCATGGCCGAATGGACCAACGTCCCAGAACCTGAAGATGGCAGGAGCTCGTCTCTCTCACCAAGAAGTGAAGCACCGGATGGTTGGTTCATGTACTTGGACGGCGCCTTCGCGCGCCAAGGCGCAGGGGCTGGAGCCGTGCTCATCTCGCCCACCCAAGATAAGCTCTACTACACCGTGCAGCTCTGCTTCTGGCAGGGCGAGAAGGTCTCCAACATTGCGGAGTACAATGGGTTAATCGCCGGTCTCAAGGCAGCGGCGGCCTCGGGAGTGAAGTGTCTCACCATCAAGGGTGATTCCCATCTCCTCATCAACTTCTCCAACAAGGTGTACGAACCAAGGGACGAGCACATGGAAGCGTACCTCGCGGAGGTGCGTAAGATGGAGAAGCAATTCTTGGGCCTAGAACTGCAGCACATCCCACGCGGCACCAACAAGGAGGCTGATGAAATCGCCAAGAGGGCGTCAAGGCAGTTACCCCAAGAACCTGGTGTCTTCAAAGAACGACTCTTAAAGCCTTCGGTGACCCCTGCGGCCGCGGAGACTACATCACCTCGAGAAGAGCTCCCTCAACTACCAACCTCGGGAGCCCCAGCTTGCGGCCCGGCCTCAGGAGCGCGCCTGCTCCTGGCGCTCGAGCCTCAGGAGGGGTGCTGGACCGAGGAATTCAAGGCGTATCTGGTGCATGGGACACTGCCGGAGAAGGAGGAAGACGCGGAGCGTGTGGCCCGTCAGGCTATGACATACTTTATCCAGGACGGTGAGTTGTACAGAAAACGACCAAATGATGTTTCCTTGAGATGCATCTCCAGGGAGCAGGGGAGCGAGCTGCTGGCTGACATACATGGTGGAGACTGCGGTCATCACTCCTCGTCGCGTACCCTGGTCGGCAAGGCGTTCCGCAGCGGGTTCTACTGGCCCACGGCACTCAAAGATGTGACCGAGCTGGTAAAGTCCTGCGAGGCCTACCAATTCTATGCCAAGCAGATCCATCAGCTGGCTCGAGGCCTCCAGACCATCCGGCACTTGTGGCCATTCGCGGTCTGGGGGCTGGATATCCTAGGCCCGTTCCCTCGAGCGCCTGGGGGCTACTGCTACCTCTACGTCGTCGTCGACAAGTTCACCAAATGGGTAGAGGTGGACGCCGTCCGCACCATATCGGTCGGGTCTGCAATTAAGTTCATCAAGGGGATCGTGAGCCGGTTCGGGGTCCCTAACCGCATCATCACCGACAATGGTTCATAGTTCACAAGCAATCTCTTCAAGACATATTGTGCTAACCTTGGAACACAGATCTGCTACGCTTCGGTTGCACACCCCAGGAGCAACGGCCAGGCCAAACATGCCAATGCGAAGGTCCTGAGAGGCCTCAAGACTAGGACATTCAAGAAGAAGCTCGAGGCCTTCGGCAGGGGCTGGCACGACGAGCTCCAGTCCGTGCTATGGTCCATCCGCACCACCGCCACCAAGCCAACAGGAGAGACCCCTTTCTTCCTCGTCTAAGGAGCGGAAGCGGTTCTCCCTCAAGAAGTCAGCATCGCTCTGCACGGGTCCTAGCGTTTGATGATGTGCAGCAGGACGCCATGTGGGGGATGGACCTTGTGCTGGGCAAGGAACACCGCCGTGAAGCCTCGCTTCGAGCGGCGGATACCAGCAGGCGCTGTGACAGTACCACTATCGCAGCGTCCGCCCCAGGACGCTCGAGGTGGGTGATCTCATCCTGAGGCGGGTGCTCTCCAGGGAAGGGCTGCACAAGCTTTCGCCCATGTGGGAGGGCCCGTTTAGGATCGCCCGCGTCTCCAGGCTTGGCGTCGCACACCTGGAGACGCAGGACGGGATCCCCATCCAGAACGCCTGGAACATCCAGCACCTCCAGAAGTTCTACCCATGAAGCAAGGCCGAGTACCTGTGAAGGTCTCCGCTCGTGACACTCTCACGTAATAATGAGTGGGGCTGTACACGCCCCGGAGTCTCAGGAGTGCCGCCCTCAGGCCTCATGGGCTCCCGCCCACGTCCTAGTGGCAGCAATTAGCTCCGCGCTAGTGAGAAGACTAGACTAGGTGCCGGACGCGGCTTTTCATTTTCTTTCTGAAGTTGGCTTGCCCCTTTGCCTTTAGTGAAATTTGGAGTTCTGGCGTTTCTCGTTGGTTTGGTTGACCCCCTATTCTTTCCGATCATTGCCTCGATCCATTGTTCCTTCGCCAGGGAGGGCGGCAGTTGCCCGATGCTATCTCCCGCACGCCCCGCGAGCGGGGCTAGACAGGCAGTACGGGCGTGCGCACTTCCCTGATCTTCGCGAGGCATCCTCGTGTGAGCTTGTGGTCGGCGCATCCCCCTTTTTAGTCCGTGCCCCACGGGTACCGCAACGCGGTGCGTTTGGCCATAACCATCCCATACCTGAGGCTTTGCGCAAGAAAGGCTATGGATTTCTTGATGACTTTTTGCAGCTTCGCGGTATCACCCAAATCAACAGCGGGGAAATCTCACCAGGTACCCACAGACGCGCGCCCTCATGAGGTCAAAGCTGCCCCAGACGCATCAAGCTAAGTTGCCCCCTCTACACCCGTAAAAAGCATAGATCTCACAACACGACCCGGAAACAATAAACGCACCATAAAAGCAACATAAGCACCACGGTTCATTACAAGGTCTCGCAGGGCCCCGAATTCATTTCTGACAATGCAGGGGAAAGGGAAGAAGAGGACAAGCAAAGGCAGCTCCTACGACGTGGCTGCTCATGAGGGTCGGCCCCGCTCTCAACCAGAGCCTTTCTCACGCTTCACTGGGGCGCGATGGCTGGATGACCCGCCACCATCCTCGAAGCGGGCCCGATGGCTGGTCATAACCGCCGCTGTTGGAGCTTTCGTGGAGGAGGAGCTGCCGTAGTTGGGCGAACCGCGGTCGCCGCTGAGGGGAAGGTCGCCCTCGTGATCGTCGCGGCTATTGCCAAGGCCAAGCACCTCGCCACCATCTCGTCGTCTTCAGGGCATCATCCAACACAGCGACCGTCTTCCCCGAACACCCTCATGAAGAGGGTCACAGCGCCATCGTACTTGAAGTGGAGGGCGCACCGCCCGCCCAGGTCGCGCGTGCGGGCAAACGTTTGCCAGGCCATCGCCAAGGCCAAGCACCTCGCCACCCTCATTGTCGTCTTCAGGGCAGCATCCAGCACGGCGACCATCTTCCCCGAACACCCTCACGAATAGGGTCGCAGCGCCATCGTACTTGAAGTGGAGGGCTAAAAGGATCGAGAAGAAGTGTCTAGAGGGGGGCTGAATAGACTCTTAGCAATAAAAGTTGCAGCTTTTAATTTCTTTAGGTTGAAGTGGAGTTTTAGCACAAGTTCACACATTTATAATACATATCAAGCAAACATGACAAGAGTATATAAGCAGCGGAAAGTAAAGCATCCAAGTTGCAAGAATGTAAAGGGGGATTGGAGTGTGCAAATGCAATTGGAGACACGGAGATTTTTTATCCGTGGTTCCGATAGGTGGTGCTATCGTACATCCACGTTGATGGAGACTTCAACCCACAAAGGGTAACGGTTGCGCGAGTCCACAGAGGGATCCACCCACGAAGGGTCCACGAAGAAGCAACCTTGTCTATCCCACCATGGCCGTCACCCAAGAAGGACTTGCCTCACTAGGGTAGATCTTCACAAAGTAGGAAATCTCCTTGCCCTTACAAACTCCTTGGTTCAACTCCACAATCTTGACAGAGGCACCCAAGTGACACCTAACCAATCTAGGATACACCACTATCCAAGAGGTAACAAATGGTGTGTTGATGATGAACTCCTTGCTCTTGTGCTTCAAATGATAGTCTCCCCAACACTCAACTCTCTCTCATAGGATATGATTTGGTGGAAAGATGATTTGAGTGGAAAGCAACTTGGGAAAGGCTAGAGATCAAGATTTATGTGGTTGGAATGGAATATCTTGACCACAACATAAGTGTAGGTGGTTCTCTCTCAGAAAATGTATGTTGGAAGTGTAGGCATGTTCTGATGGCTCTCTCTTTGAATGAAGAGTGGGTGGAGGGGTATATATAGCCTCCACAGAAAATCTAACCGTTACACACAATTTACCAAACTCGGTGGGACCTAATCGTGAAACTTGGTCAGACCGATTTAGTTCATAATGTGACCGTTAGGATTTTCGCTGGGACCAACTTGATCAACTCGGTGGGACCGTTGTGCTAGGGTTAGGGTAAAGCCTCATCTCGGTTGGACCGATTACACAAACTCGGTGGAACCGATTTTGGTAATAAGCCAAACAGAGAGTTGGCCAGGCAAACTCGGTGGGGCCGATTTCATATTTTGGTGAGACCGAAATTAATGTAATAGGCAACAGAGAGTTTGCAAGCCCATCTCGGTGAGACCGAGATCCTATCAGTGAGACCGAATTGATTAGGGTTTCTGGCAGTGGCTTATGTCAAGTGAACTCGGTGGCGCCGGATAGATCAAATCGGTGGGGCTGAGTTTGACTTTTGGTTTGGGACATATTTGGATGTGAGAAAGTAGTTGAGGGTTGTGGAGCATATCACTAAGCACTTTGAGCAAGCAAGCCATTAAGCAACACCTCACCCCCTCTTAATAGTATTAGCTTTCCTATGGACTCAATGTGATCTTGGATCACTAAAATAAAAAATGTAGAGTCTTATGCTTTGAGCTTGAGCCAATCCTTTGTCCTCGGCATCTTGAAGGGGTTCCACATCCTCTAGTCCATGCCACTCCATTGTTGAACTTATCTGAAACATACTAGGTAAAAGCATTAGTCCAACAAGAGATATGTTGAAATTAATTACCAAAATCATCCAGGGAGCACTTGTGCTTTCAATCTCCTCCTTTTTGGTAATTGATGACAACATACATCAAAGCTTTAGATAAAGATATAGAGAATAACAAGTAAAGCTTTGGAAAGACATGTAACATGCATAGGCTCCCCCTACATGTATGCAATCATGTAAATATGGAATATAGGAGCGTGTGAATGCATAAGCATGACAAAGTAAGCATGTGTTACATGTATCTTGGCTATATGCATCAGAGCAAATGATGTGAGTATAGGGAATGTACCTTCATGCTCATGAGTCCTTCTTGCAAACAGTATGTACATCAGCAAGAAATCCTCATGCACATGAGTGTGATGCATATACTTACCTTGTGGTCTTGAGTTGTCTTAGGAAGGAATGAACCTAGTAAACAAGGTCAGATAACACAGATACATCTACTAGCCAGAGCAAACAAAGAAACCACAGGAATACCAAGACTGGGATGACATGTAGAGAGTGAGTACTGAGTACTCTATTGGATATAGACATGTCCCCAAAGGTAAAGATGTGCAAAGAATTCACTGATTTCCTTCCCTTAGATGTCTTGCTCCCCCTGAATCTAGCATGGGATACTGGGAGAAGATAGGGAACAGAAAAACCGAGCAAAGAAAAGAAATAGAGCTAATGCAAACAATCAACTATGAACATGTATTTCCCCTCTTAAAGACATGTGACTTCTCTCCTCTTGAACACCAAGCATCTGGGGTTTCTTACACTCTCCCCTGAGTATTCTCTCCCCTACAGAAATGATTAAGCTTTAATGTGATCTCTCTCTCCCCCTTTGACATCAACTTCTAAGAAGGGTTCTTTTGGATTTTTGTTACAAATGGGTTTGGTCCTTGAGTCACAAAGCAAATCAGCAAGTCGAATGTGATGCTGGTAGAGGACAAGAATCATTGAGTGGAGTTGGAGCAAAAAGAATGCAGGAACAAGTGGAAATCTGTCTTTCCTGTAGTGAAATTAGTAGCATCGAGTTGTGTGCTTCGGTGGCGCTGAAACGATTCGGTTGGACCGAAGGAAACAAACCGGTGTGACCGAGTTCATCACAGTGAAAACACTTGTCACCTTAGCTCACTAGGCAGGTAAAATCTCACAAGGATTTGCAAGGAATTTGCTAAAAGATTTGCAATGAATTGGATGCAGGGAATGCAGAACAAAACAAAGAAAAGAAAAATCTAGATGAAGTCACAAATGGAAGGGGAATAAACATGCAAGGGACAAATGAAAAGAACAAATGCAAACACTCAGAGAAACACTAGAGAACTTCATCTAGAATTGGGAGGTGACTGAGTCACCTATGTTAGAGTATTTTGACTGAGGAGTCAAGTGAAAACACTTTATCATAGGTCATACTCATCGTTTAAGCTCAAAATGGGGTTACCATTTTTCGTTAAGCATTTGATGTATTCACATCTTGTTGAGTTGCTTTAACCTACCACTTGAGGTTAAGCTTCTCTAAGATGGAATGACATACCTTGGGTGGTGGTGTTGATCCTAGTCATGTAGTCGAACTTGTGTGAGTTGCTCGAGGTTAATGTAGTTGATCAAGAGTGGAGAGCACCACTTGTAATTTGAGTTCATCTACCTACATGGGTTAGTTTTGCAAGGAAGAGCACTTGTGTATCCAAAATGACAATTATGAAATTCTATACATATAATTTGTCAAAGGATATGTTGAAGGGTTTCGTGCTTCCTTGCCATCGACCACCGTATTGTAGAGACTTGGTGATGTAGAGATTGCTCAAGATGTGAGAGAGTTGCAATATCATAGATTTAGATTCATCCAAGTACCTACAAGGGTTAGATAACATGCAAGGGTGCAAATATATCCAAGACATGTGAATAGCATTATGAAAGAAATATCAAGGATTAGTCATAGATTCATGCCTGGCATGCATCCAAATGGAGTTCCTACTCCAAGTTTGAAGCATCAATGATCTTCAACTCACCTCTCAAACGACAAAAGACTTTCTCATCAAGCAGTTTGGTGAATATATCCGCCAATTGCTTATCGGTACGAACATGCTTAAGATCAGTGTCCCCTTTAGAAACATGATCTCGAATGAAATGATGACGAACTTCAATATGCTTAGTTCGAGAATGTTGCACGGGATTGTGAGCAATCTTAATAGCACTTTCATTGTCACAAAGCAATGGAACATGTTTCACATTGATCCCATAATCTTTAAGACTTTGGGTCATCCAAAGTAATTGAGCGCAACATGAACCGCGGCAATGTATTCCGCTTCGGCGGTGGATAAGGATACCGAGTTTTTTTATTGGAAGACCAAGACACAAGAGATTTACCAAGAAATTGACAAGTACCTAAAGTGGACTTTCTATCAACATTGTCTCCAGCATAGTCCGAGTCGGAATAGCCAACAAGATCAAAAGAGGACCTCTTAGGATACCAAATGCCAAAAATTGGTGTATGTATTAACACTATCCTTTTCACAGCCTTAAGATGACATTCTTTGGGGAGCCGCTTGATATCGTGCGCACATGCACACACTTAGCATAATATCTGGACGGGGGGCACATAGATATAACAATGAACCGATCATAGAGCGGTAAACCTTTTGATCAACCGGTTCACCGTCCTTAGTCAAGTCAAGATGTCCACTAGTAGGCATGGGTGTACACATACCTTTGCATTCTTTCATATTGAACTTCTTGAATAAGTCCTTGGTTTACTTTGTTTGAGAAACAAAGGTACCTTCCTTAGTTTGCTTCATTTGCAAACCAATAAAGAATTTGAGTTCACTCATCATAGACATCTCAAACTTCTCCAACATAAGCTTTCCAAACTTCTCACTAAAATGAGGGTTAGTCGAACCAAATATAATATCATCAACATAAATTTGGCACACAAATAGTTCTCCATTAACCCTTTTAGTGAAAAGAGTAGAATCTATTTTTCCAATTTCAAAGCCTTTTTCAATAAGGAACTTGGTCAAGCATTTATACCACGCTCTAGGGGCTTGTTTAAGACCATAAAGAGCTTTGTGAAGTTTGTAAATATGATTAGGTTTCTTAGGATTGACAAAGCCAGGAGGTTGCTTAACATAAACTTCCTCCTCAATTTCACCACTTACAAAATCCATTTTAATGTCCATTTGGTACAAGGTGATATCATGGTGATTAGCATAAGCAAGTAAAATGCAAATGGACTCAAAGTCTAGCAACTGGGGCATATGTCTCACCATAGTCCATACCTTCGACTTGAGTGTAGCCTTGGGCGACTAGACGAGCTTTGTTGCGGACGACTTGACCGTCTTCATCTTGCTTGTTGCCAAACGCCCATTTGGTACAGATGATGTTGTGGTTGTTGTCGGGCTTCTCGACCAATGTCCACACTTGATTTCTCTCAAAGTTATGTAGCTCTTCATGCATGGCATTTATCCAATCCGGATCTTCCAATGCTTCTTCAACCTTCATAGGTTAAATGCTAGAGATGAATGAATAATGTTCACAAAAGTTAGCCAAACGAGTTTTAGAGCGAGTGATTCTGCCGATTTGAATATCATTGAAGATTTGTTCGACGGGATGATCTCTTGAGACTCTTGCTCAAACTCGTGAGAGCTTTTGCTTGGGTCGGGGTGGAAAATCTTCTTCATCATCTTGTCCTTCTTCTTGTCCTTCTTCATTATTGGCGTTGTTGTTTTCTTGTCTTGGTGGAGAAGGAGGTTGATGCGGTTCATCTTGATGTACTTCCTCGTTCTCTTCATCTTGGTGCGTCCCACTCATGGATGCTTCCATGTTTACTCTTGGTTCACCTTGTTGTGAGGTGGAAGCCTCCACTTGGACGGATGAGGTACTCTCCTTTACCTCCGTTGGACGAATCTTGCCGATAGACAAGTCTTGGATTGCTTCCGAAGGGTCTTTGTCTCCTACATCAATTGGCAATTGCTCTACTTGCGAACCGTTAGATTCATCAAACTTCACATCTATCGTCTCTTCAACCTTTCGGGTGAAATTGTTGTAGACATGATAAGTGTCAGAGTTTGAGCCATAACCAAGTAGGAAACCTTCATGAGATTTAGGAGCAAATTTAGAACAACAATGCTTATCAAGAATGTAGCACTTTGAGACGAATACTCGAAAGTATCCAACTTGGGGTTTTTACCGGTGAGGAGCTCATATGCCTTCTTGCCGAGTAGCTTGTGAAGATACAAGCAATTTGTTGCATGAAAAGCTGTCTCAACCGCTTCCGCCCAAAAGTGTTTTGGAGTCTTGTACTCATCAAGCATTGTTCTTGCCATCTCAATAAGAGTCCGGTTCTTCCTCTCAACAACTCCATTTTGTTGAGGCGTGTACGTAGCCGAGAACTCATGTGAAATACCTTCTTCATCAAGGAAGGTATCCACATTTGCGTTCTTGAACTCCGTTCCGTTGTCGCTCCGAACCTTCTTGATCTTCACTTCAAATTGATTTTGGGCCTTCTGATACGTCCATTTTGCATCATGCTTTTATATCGATATTTATTGCATTATGGGCTGTTATTTCACATTATGTCACAATACTTATGGCTATTCTCTCTTATTTTACAAGGTTTACATAAGGAGGGAGAATGCCGGCAGCTGGAATTCTGGGCTAGAAAAGGAGCAAATATTAGAGACCTATTCTGCACAACTCCAAAAGTCCTAAAACTCCACGGAACACCTTATAATAAATAATGAAAAATCCTTGCCAAAGATGAAGACCAGGGGGCCCACACCTTGCTCATGAGGGTGGGCCCCCCCTAGGGCGCACCCCCTACATCGTGGGCCCCCTGGTGGCTCTCCGATGACCATCTTCTCCTATATGAAGTCTTTCGTCGAGAAAAAAATAAGAAGCAACCTTTCGGGACGAAACTCCGCCGCCACGAGCCGGAACCTTGGCGGATCCAATCTAGAGCTCCGGCAGAGCTGTTCTGCGGGGGAAACTTCCCTCCCGGAGGGGGAAATCATCGCCATCGTCATCACCAACACTCCTCTCATCGGGAGAGGACAATCTCCATCAACATCTTCATCAGCACCATCTCATCTCAAAATCCTAGTTCATCTCTTGTATCCAATTCTTGTCTCCAAGTCCGGGATTGGTGCTAGTAGGTTGCTAGTAGTGTTAATTACTCCTTGTAGTCGATGCTAGTTGGTTTAATTGGTGGAAGATCATATGTTCAGATCCTTTATGCATATTAATACCCCTCTGATTATGAACATGTTTATGCTTTGTGAGTAGTTACGTTTTTTCCTGAGGACAAGGGAGAAGTCTTGCTATTAGTAGTCATGTGAATTTGGTATTCGTTCGATATTTTGATGAGATGTATGTTGTCTAGCCTCTAGTGGTGTTATGTGAACGTCGACTACATAACACTTCACCATTATTTGGGCCTAGAGGAAGGCATTGGGAAGTAATAAGTAGATGATGGGTTGCTAGAGTGACAGAAGCTTAAACCCTAGTTTATGCGTTGCTTCGTAAGGGGCTGATTTGGATCCATATGTTTCATGCTATGGTTAGGTTTACCTTAATACTTTTGTTGTAGTTGCGGATGCTTGCAATAGAGGTTAATCATAAGTGGGATGCTTGTTCAAGTAAGAACAACACCCAAGCACCGGTCCACCCACATGTCAAATTATCAAAGTACCAAACGCGAATCATATGAGCGTGATGAAAACTAGCTTGACGATATTCCCATGTGTCCCCAGGATCATCCTTATATAAGAGTTTGTCCAGGCTTGTCCTTTGCTACAAAAAGGATTGGGCCACCTTGCTGCACTTTATTTACTTCTGTTACTTGTTTCTCGTTACAAATTATCTCATCACAAAACTATCTGTTATCACTTATTTCAGTACTTGCAGAGAATACCTTGCTGAAAACCGTTTATCATTTTCTTCTGCTCCTCGTTGGGTTTGACACTCATACTTATCGAAAGGACTACGATAGATCCCCTATACTTGTGGGTCATCAAGACTCTTTTCTGGCGCCGTTGCCGGGGAGTGAAGCGCCTTTGGTAGGTGGAATTTGGTAAGGAAAAATTTATATAGTGTGCTGAAATTTACTGTCACTTGTTACTATGGAAAGTAATCCTCTGAGGGGCTTGTTCGGGGTATCTTCACCCCGACCAGTAGAGCAAAGAGTTGCTCCTCAACCTACTGAACCTATTGAAAATGAAATTCCTTATGAGTATCCTTCGAGTATGATAGAAAAACTGCTAGCTAATCCCTTTACAGGTGAGGAACAAAGCATCCTGATGAACACCTAATATATGTGGATGAAGTTTGTGGATTATTTAAGCTTGCAGGTATACCCGATGATGTTGCTAAGAAGAAGGTCTTCCCTTTATCTTTGAAGGGAGACGCATTGACATGGTATAGGCTATGTGATGATATGGGATCATGGAACTATAGAAGATTGAAATTGGAATTTCATCAAAAGTATTACCCTATGCATCTTGTTCATTGTGATCGCAATTATATATATAATTTTTGGCCTCGCGAAGGAGAAAGCATCGCTCAAGCTTGGGGGAGGCTTAAATCAATGTTATATTCATGCCCCAATCATGAGCTTCCAAAAGAAACAATTCTTCAAAAAAATTATGATCGGCTTTCTGAAAATAATCGCACCATGCTCGATACTTCTTGTGCTGGCTCTTTTATGATGAAGACTATTGAATTCAAATGGGATTTATTGGATAGAATTAAACGCAACTCTGAAGATTGGGACCTTGACAATGGTAAGGAGTCAGGTATGACACCTAAGTTTGATTGTGTTAGGTCTTTTATGGATACCGATATTTTTCGTAAGTTTAGCACTAAATATGGACTTGATTCTGAGATAGTAGCTTCTTTCTGTGAATCTTTTGCTATTTATGTTGATCTCCCTAAGAAGAAGTGGTTTAAATATCATCCTCCCATAGAAGTAAAAGTAGCTGACCTATTAAAGTTGAAGAAAAGACTATCACTTATAATGATCCTATTGTTCCTACTTCTTATGTTGAGAAACCACCTTTCCCTGTTAGGATAAAGGATCATGCTAAAGCTTCAACTGTGGTTCGTAAAAGCAATATTAAAACATGCACACCTCCTGAGCAAGTTAAATTGGAACCTAATGTTGCTCTTGTTAAAGAGCTCCTGTCTGATAATATAGATGGGCATGTTATTTAGTTCTACGGTGAAACTACTAGAATTGCTAAACCTTGTGCTAAACATAAACATAGACCTGTGGTAGGCGTGCCTGTTATTTCTGTTAAAATAGGAGAACATTGTTATCATGGCTTATGTGATATGGGTGCTAGTGCTAGTGTTATACCTTATGACTTGTATAAAGAAATCAAGCATGAAATTGCACCTACTTAGTTAGAAGATATTGATGTCACAATTAA
Source organism: Triticum aestivum (assembly GCF_018294505.1). Classification (NCBI taxonomy): domain Eukaryota; kingdom Viridiplantae; phylum Streptophyta; class Magnoliopsida; order Poales; family Poaceae; genus Triticum; species Triticum aestivum. Next base: position 233,718,747 of record NC_057806.1, on the reverse strand, counting down.
ACTTGCTAATAGAGATACTATTTCAGCAGTGGGAATTGTTAGAGATGTTGAAGTCTTGTGCGGGAAAACTAAATATCCTACTGATTTTCTTGTTCTTAGTTCCCCACAAGATAGTTTTTGTCCTATTATATTTGGTAGACCCTTCTTGAACACTGTTAATGCTAAGATAGACTGCGAAAAGAATGTTGTTACTATTGGCTTAGATGATATGACTCATGAATTTATTTTCTCTAAATTTAGTAAACAACACCGTGAAGAAGAATTGCCTAGTAAGGATGAAATTATTGGTCTTGCTTATATTGTCGTACCTCCTGGTGATCCTTTAGAACAATATTTGCTAGACCATGAGAATGATATGTTTATGAATGAAAGAAGGGAAATAGATGAAGTATTCTTTAAACAGGAACCTATGCTGAAACACAATTTGCCTGTTGAAATCCTAAGGGATCCCCCTCCACCTAAGGGTGATCCCGTGTTTGAGCTTAAACCGTTGCCTGATAATATTAAATATGCTTATCTTGATGAAAAGAAGATATATCCTGTTATTATTAGTGCTAACCTTTCAGAGCATGAAGAAGAAAGATTATCGAAAACTCTGAAGAAGCACCGTGCTGCTATTGGATATACTCTTGATGATCTTAAGGGCATTAGTCCCACTCTATGTCAACATAAAATAAATTTGGAAGCAGATGCCAAACCAGTTCATGATCCTCAACGACGTCTGAATCCTAAAATGAAAGAAGTGGTAAGAAAAGAAATACTAAAGCTTCTGGAGGCAGGTATAATTTATCCTGTTGCTGATAGCCAGTGGGTAAGTCATGTTCATTGTGTCCCTAAGAAGGGAGGTATTACTGTTGTTCCTAATGATAAAGATTAATTGATTCCACAAAGAATTATTACAGATTATACGATGGTAATTGATTTCCGCAAATTAAATAAGGCTACTAAGAAAGATCATTACCGCTTACCTTTTATCGATCAAATGCTAGAAAGATTATGCAAACATACACATTACTGCTTTCCAGATGGTTATTCTGGTTTCTGTCAAATACCTGTGTCGGCTAAAGATCAATCAAAGACTACTTTTACATGCCCTTTTGGTACTTTTGCTTATAGACGTATGCCTTTTGGTTTATGTAATGCACCTGCTATCTTTCAAAGATGCATGATGGCTATATTCTCTGACTTGTGAAAAGATTTGTGAAGTTTTCATGGATGACTTTTCCGTCTATGGATCTTCTTTTGATGATTGCTTGAGCAATCTTGATCGAGTTTTGCAGAGATGTGAAGAAACTAATCTTGTCTTGAATTGGGAAAAGTGCCACTTTATGGTTAATGAGGGTATTGTCTTGGGGCATAAAGCTTCTGAAAGAGGTATTGAAGTTGATAAAGCCAAGGTTGATGCTATTGAAAAGATGCCATGTCCCAGGGACATCAAAGGTATAAGAAGTTTCCTTGGTCACGCCGGATTTTACAGGAGGTTCATTAAGGACTTCTCAAAAATTTCTCGGCCTCTAACCAATTTATTACAAAAAGACATACCATTTGTCTTTGATGATGATTGTGTAGAAGCATTTTAAATACTTAAGAAATCATTAGTCTCTGCACCTATTGTTCAGCCACCTGATTGGAATTTACCCTTTGAAATTATGTGTGATGCTAGCGATTATGCTGTAGGTGTTGTTCTAGGGCAAAGAGTTGATAAGAAATTAAATGTTATCCATTATGCTAGTAAGACTCTAGACAATGCTCAAAGAAATTATGCGACTACTGAAAAAGAACTTTTTGCAGTTGTATTTGCTTGTGATAAGTTCAGACCTTATATTGTTGATTCTAAAGTAACTATCCATACTGATCATGCTGCTATTAAATATCTTATGGAGAAGAAAGATGCTAAACTTAGACTTATTAGATGGGTTCTCTTGCTACAAGAATTTGATTTACATATTGTTGATAGAAAAGGAGCCGAGAACCCCGTTGCAGACAACTTATCTAGGTTAGAGAATGTTCTTGATGACCCACTACCTATTGAGGATAGATTTCCTGATGAACAATTAAATGTCATAAGTACTTCTCGTACTACCCCTTGGTATGCTGATTATGCTAATTATATAGTTGCTAAATTTATACCACCTAGCTTCACATACCAACAAAAGAAAAAGTTCTTCTATGATTTGAGACATTACTTTTGGGATGACCCACATCTTTATAAGGAAGGAGTAGATGGTGTTATTAGACGTTGTGTACCTGAGCATGAACAGGAACAGATCCTACGCAAGTGCCACACCGAAACTTATGGAGGACACCATGCGGGAGATAGAACTGCACATAAGGTATTGCAATCCGGTTTTTATTGGCCTACTCTCTTCAAGGATGCCCGTAAGTTTGTCCTATCTTGTGATGAATGCCAAAGAATTGGTAATATTAGTAGACGTCAAGAAATGCCTATGAATTATTCACTTGTTATTGAACCGTTTGATGTTTGGGGCTTTGATTATATGGGACCTTTTCCTGCCTCTAATGGATATACACATATTTTAGTTGCTGTTGATTACGTTACTAAGTGGGTAGAAGCTATTCCAACTAGTAGTGCTGATCATAACACTTCTATTAAAATGCTTAAAGAAGTTATTTTTTCGAGGTTTGGAGTCCCTAGATATTTAATGACTGATGGTGGTTCACATTTTATTCGTGGTGCTTTCCGTAAAATGCTTGCTAAATATGACATCAATCATAGAATTGCATCTCCGTATCACCCATAGTCTAGTGGTCAGGTAGAATTGAGTAATAGAGAACTCAAATTAATTTTGCAAAAGACTGTCAATAGGTCTAGAAAGAATTGGTCCAAGAAACTTGATGATGCATTATGGGCCTATAGAATTGCATATAAAAATCCTATGGGTATGTCTTGTATAAAATGGTATATGGAAAAGCTTGTCACTTACCTCTCGAACTAGAACATAAGGCATATTCGGCTATTAAAGAGCTCAATTATGATTTCAAACTTGCCGGTGAGAAGAGGTTATTTGATATTAGCTCACTTGATGAATGGAGAACCCAAGCTTATGAAAATGCCAAGTTATAAAGAAAAGGTTAAAACATGGCATGACAAAAGGATACAAAAGTGTGAGTTTAATGTAGGTGATTATGTATTTCTATACAACTCTCGTTTAAGATTTTTTGCAGGGAAACTTCTCTCTAAATGGGAAGGCCCCTATGTTATCGAGGAGGTCTATCATTCCGGTGCCATAAAAATCAACAACTTCGAAGGCACAAATCCGAAGGTGGTAAACGGTCAAAGAATCAAACATTATATCTCAGGTAATCCCATAAATGTTGAAACCAATATTATTGAAACCGTAACCCCGGAGGAATACATAAGGGACACTTTCCAGAATGTTTCAGACTCCGAAAAGGAATAGGTATGTGTTATGGTAAGTAAACCGACTCCAAAACAATTTTTAAGGCAATATTTCCCCGTTTTGGAATATTTAGAGAAATAGAAAATTAAGTAGCAGTCCGGGAAGGACACGAGGGCCCCATGAGGGTGGAGGGCGTGCCCTACCCCCCTGGGCGCGCCACCCTACCTCATGAACACCTCGTGTGCCTTTCGGACTCCGTTTTCTTGCACGATACGTATTTTGGTCGGTAAAAATTCACTATATATTCTCCCAAAGGCTTTGACTCCCGTATCACGCAATTATCCTCTGTTTTTGTTTCGAGCTGTCCCGCTGCAGATTAGATCAACATGTCTTCCCAGGATTCGGAAGGAGAAAGCTATGTGGATGATTACTTAGCTAATCCTAAGGTCTATGGAGATGTGGAGCATGATGGTTGGACCACGGAGGAAGAAGAGGACTATGAACCCAATGGGAAAGAGGAGACGAGCTCAGATGAAGATGAAGCCCCATTACCTCAACTTGGGGATATGCACGTGGAGTTCAAAAAGTCAAGTCTCCCTGATAGGGTAAAGAAACCAAAATTCAAGTTTATCCCTTTTCGTCTCTTGCGGGAAAATAAGCAGGACCTATGCAAAAAGATATTAACCCTAGAGTGGGAGATTGATGACCTGAGGGATCAAAATGCCGTCCTCAAGCGCAAATTAAGGGAGAAGTCTATGCCATCAACTAAGTCAATAACACCTCCACCTTCTTCACCAACCAAGGAAATATAATCACATGGGTATGGGCACTCCCCTTGGCAACTGCCAAGCTTGGGGGAGGTGCCCCGGTATCATATCACCATCACTTTTATCTTTACCGTTTTTCTTAGTTCGATCCTTTTGGTAATATTTTGATCTAGTAGAATAAAAGTTTTTAGTATGATCTAGTCATGAGTTTTGCTCTATTATCCTTCTATGTAATCGAGTCCTTGAGCTATATAATAAAGATTAGTGATTGAGTCAAGGGCTTGCTTATTTTTGCCATGATCCCAAATAAAAGAAAAGAAAAGAAAATAAAAGAGAAAGAAATAAAAAGAACCAAAGAGATCATGTGAGTCTTATGGAGAGTAATGAGCTCACATAGAAAGGGTATGATGAATAAAAGTTGTTGAGGGTTGACAAACACAGTTTTGGTCATCGTTGCAATTAAAAGGAAGTAATAAAGAAAGAGAGGTCTTCACATCTAAATATACTATCTTGGACATCTTTTATGATTGTAAGCACTCATTAAAATATGACATGTTAAAGAGTTGACATTGGACAAGGAAGACAACATAATGGGTTGTGTTTGCTTACATCTGAGATAAATTATATTGTCTTGGATCCTCCAACATGTTGAGCTTGCCTTTCCCCCTCATGCTAGCCAAATCCTCAGCACCAAGTAGAGATACTACTTGTGCTTCCAAATACCCTTAAACCAGTTTTGCCATGAGAGTCCACCATATCTACCTATGGATTGAATAAGATCCTTCAAGTAAGTTTTCATCGATGCAAAGCAATAAAAATTGCTCTCTAAATATGTATGATTGATTGGTGTGGGAGAAATAAGCTTTATACGATCTTGTGATGTAGAAGTAATAAAAGCGACGGACTGCATAATAAAGGTTCATATCACAAGGGGCAATATAAAGTGACGTTCTTTCGCATTAAGATTTTGTACATCCAACCATAAAAGCACAAGGCAACCTCTGCTTCCCTCTGCGAAGGGCCTATCTTTTATCATTATCTTCTACCTTATGCAAGAGTCATGGTGATTTTCACCCTTCCTTTTTACACTTTATCCTTTGGCAAGCACAATATGTTGGAAAGATCCTGGTATATATGGCTAATTGGATGTTTGTTTACATGAACTATTACTATTGACATTACCCTCAAGGTAAAACGTTGGGAGGCAAGACTATAAGCCCCTATCTTTCTCTGTGTCCGATTAAAATTCCATACCCATGAGTATTGCGTGACTGTCAGCGATTGTGAAAGATTATATGATAGTTGAGTATGTGGACTTGCTAAAAAGCTCTTATACATTGACTATTTCCTATGTTATTATAAATTGCAATTGCTTCAATGACCGAGATTGTAGTTTGTTAGTTCTCAATGAAGTTTACGATTCATACTTGATATTGTGATTGAATTATTACTCTAGCATTAGAGATCATATGACAAGAATTATATAAGTTGTTGTTCTAAGAATGATCATGATGCCCTCATGTCCGTATTTTATTTTTATTGACGCCTATACCTTTAAACATGGGGACATATTTATTGTTATCGGCTTTCGCTTGAGGACAAGCGAGGTCTAAGCTTGGGGGAGTTGATATGTCCATTTTCCATCATGCTTTTATATCGATATTTATTGCATTATGGGCTGTTATTTCACATTATGTCACAATACTTATGGCTATTCTCTCTTATTTTACAAGGTTTACATAAGGAGGGAGAATGCCTGCAGCTGGAATTCTGGGCTGGAAAAGGAGCAAATATTAGAGACCTATTCTGCAAAACTCCAAAAGTCCTAAAACTCCACGGAACACCTTATAATAAATAATGAAAAATCCTCGCCAAAGATGAAAACCAGGGGGCCCACACCTTGTTCACGAGGGTGGGGCCCTCCCTAGGGCACGCCCGCCTACCTTGCGGGCCCCCTGGTGGCTCTCCGATGACCATCTTCTCCTATATGAAGTCTTTCGTCGAGAAAAAAATAAGAAGCAACCTTTCGGGACGAAACTCCGCCGCCACGAGGCGGAACCTTGGCGGATCCAATATAGAGCTCCCGCAGAGCTGTTCTGCCGGGGAAACTTCCCTCCCGGAGGGGGAAATCATCGCCATCGTCATCACCAACGCTCCTCTCATCGGGAGAGGGCAATCTCCATCAACATCTTC
>NC_057806.1:233404185-233412089 GCF_018294505.1 Triticum aestivum | reverse complement strand
CGACCGCACCGAGCCGCCGGCCGACCGAGCCCGCGCCTCGCGCCCGTCACCGCTGATCTCCGCCTCGCTGGCGGCTTCCCCGCCGCCGCGTGCCCTGCTAGCCGGTGTCCTGCGCCTCCGCCGACCGGGCCTCCACCGCCTCTGTGCCACTACGCGCTGCCCGCCGCCTCCATGCCGCTGTCGTGCCGCTCCATTGCTTCCACCACCGCCCCGCGCCGCCGCGCCTGCTCACCACCGCCATCCTTTGGCGCGCGCTGCCGCCCGACCTCCTCAGCGGCGCCTCGCCACCTTGAACCTCGCTGGAGTGCGCCGTCCACCCAACTTCGGCCTGCTCCATGCTCCTAGGCCCTGGATCCAGACTCGCCGCTCGTCGTCGGCCACCCACCTCGCCGGATTCGCTGAAACTCGCTGTTGACCCGCGTTGGGACTAGATCCACCTGCGCGTCCAACCAAACGGCCGCCTAATCCCGCATCACTCCGTCTCGCTGGACCGCCCGATCCCGTTTCTCTTAGAGGTTGAAAATTCCACTAAGTCCCTTCTCTGTGATTATTTTTATGCCTACGTCATCATGCCATATCTCCTCATCTGTAGCTCCGTTTTGTGCGTGCTATATATCGAAATGTTCATCAGGATGTGCTCTTCATTTTGTTCCATTGTGCCATGCTTGTTTGAGTCCATCTTGACGCCCAAATCATTGATGCAAGAGTGCTATAAATTGTTAGGTGCTGATTATTAGCAGAGTATGAGCATTTGTCATTTTTGCTACAATTATTGTGTGCTACATATGATCATGTGCTCTACATGTGTTTTGGGCTATGCCATGCCATCTTTACAGGGGTGTATGCCATGTATTTTTTTGGTCAATGTGGTGACTAGCACAAGCATGCAAAGTAGCTCTCGTAATATTGCTGATTTCAGGGACTTAAAAATTTCACTAAGTCTTTGCTCTACTGTTATTTTTATGCCATGTGTTCATGTTGCTACAGAGAGATCCATGCTTCTTTTGAGTATGTTAAGTGAGGATGATTTTGACATATGGTTATGCTCTACCCATCCATGTCACTGTTTGCATTTATGGAGTGCCCTAGCATGACCAAATCTTGCTCTACTTTTGCTATAAAATGTTCCTGGCAGATTGTTTACATGTTAATCAATTTTGCCAAGGTTGTTGTCGTTGATCCATGCATGCTATGAGCTTGTTCTTGCTTTGATTAGCTTCATGAACATGTCTTCTTGCTATTGCTATGCTTATCTTGTCATGCAATGCCTTGTGTTGAGTGAATCGAGCCCGCAAAGAGGCCTTCATAATTCTGTTTTTGCCATATTCAGTTTTTTGCTAAGTTTGAATCTGTTAACGAAACTTGCTATGTTTACATGGGTGCCATCTTATCTTCTGATCCTTTTTGGCTTATGGTCAGTAAGAGACTTTTGTTATATGCTTTGATTCGATTCATGCCATGCTTTTGTTTGCTATGTTCTGTTAATGTAACATGTTGTTATCTTGCTCTAAACATTGCTTCCTGATGTTAATTCCTGACATGTTATTTTCAGCAAGTCTGTGATGCTGATATCTTTTGCCCTTTTGCCATGCTTGTTTGAACCTGCTATTGTGTTATTTAGTCGTAGCTCAGTGTCCATCTTTTGTCAAGCATCTTGAGTAGATCACTTCCATGTGCTTTGTTGCTATGTTAGAGTGCAGTAGCTTAGTTTCTTGTTGCATTCTAGATGGCATCGTGCTGTTAATCGCAGAATTGTGCCATTCTTGTTTTGCTTGCCATTTGCAAACCGTGCATCCGATTCCGGCGATCTTTATATCAATTTCGACCGAAATCAACTCATCTTCCCAGCGGCACACTTGGTTTGCCAAGTTGTGGCCTGGTTCAATCTTTCCCTTCTGAAGCACGCATATGCATTGCATATCACATCCCGCATGTCATGCCATGTTTTGCATCATGTTGCTTGCGCATTGCACCATGGTTGATTGTGGTTTCCTTTGCTTGCGTTCTTGTCTTGGGTAGATCCGGGAGACGATTACATGATCGAGGAACCCGTTGAGTACGCTTACGAGGATCAAGCTTTCATCAACTCAGAGAACTTTGCAGGCAAGATGACCATACCCTCGAAATGACTTCTATCTTTGCTTGCTAGTTGCTCGCTCTATTGCTATGTCGCGATACCTACCACTTGCTATATCATGCCTCCCATATTGCCATGTCAAACCTCTAACCCACCTTGTCCTAGCAAACCGTTGTTTGGCTATGTTACCGCTTTGATCGACCCCTTCTATAGCATTGCTAGTTGCAGGTGAAGATGAAGTTTGTTCCATGTTGGAACATGATTATTGTTGGGATATCATTATTATATCTTGTTTACTTTAATGCACCTATATACTTGGTAAAGGGTGGAAGGCTCGGCCTTATGCCTGGTGGTTTTTTCCACTCTTGCCGCCCTAGTTTCCGTCATACCGATGTTATGTTCCTAGATTTTGCGTTCCTTACACGGTTGGGTTATAATGGGAACCCCTTGACAGTTCGCTTTGAATAAAACTCCTCCAACAAGGCCCAACCTTGGTTTTACCATTTGCCACCTAAGCCTTTTTCCCTTGGGTTCTGCAAACTCAAGGGTCATCTTTATTTTAAACCCCCCGGGTGAGTGCTCCTCTGAGTGTTGGTCCGAAATGGGCAGCCTGCGGGGCCACCTCGGGGCAACTCGAGGGTTGGTTTTACTCGTAGCTTGACCTATTCGGTGTGCCCTGAGAATGAGATACGTGCGAATCCTATCGGGATTTGTCGGCTCATAGGGCGGCTTTGCTGGTCTTGTTTTACCATTAACGAAATGTCTTGTAACCGGGATTCCGAGTCTGATCGTGTCGTCTTGGGAGAAGGAATATCCTTCGTTGACCGTGAGAGCTTGTGATGGACTAAGTTGGGACACCCCTGCAGGGTTATGAACTTTCGAAAGTCGTGCCCACGGTTATGGGCAGCTGGGAATTTGTTAATATCCGGTTGTAGAAAACCTGAGACTAAACTTAATTAAATTGCATCAACCGCGTGTGTAGCCATAATGGTCTCTTGTCGGCGGAGTCTGGGAAGTGAACACGGTTCCTGTGTTATGCTTGAACGTAAGTAGTTTCAGGATCACTTCTTGATCATTATAGTTTCTCGACCGTGCCTTACTTCTCTTCTCGCTCTCATTTGCGTAAGTTAGCCTCCATATATGCTAGTGCTTGCTGCAGCTCCACCTCACTACCCCCTTTTCCTACCCATAAGCTTAAACAGTCTTGATTGTGAGGGTGTGAGATTGCTGAGTCCCCATGACTCACAGATACTTCCAAACAGTTTCAGGTGCCGATGATACCAGTCCAGGTGACGCAACCCAGCTCGAGTGGGAGCTCGATGAAGATCTTGTTCGTTGTGTTGTTTCGTTGTCGTTTGATCAGTAGAGGAGCCCAGTTGGGGCGATCGGGGATCTATGCATTTGGGGTTGTCTTTCTTTATTTGGTTCCATAGTCGGACCTTGATTGTATTCTGGATGATGTAATGATATATTTATGTATTGTGTGAAGTGGCGATTGTAAGCCAACTCTTTATCCCTTTCTTATTCAGTACATGGGATGTGTAAACATTACCCCTCTTGTGACATGCCTACTATGCGGTTATGCCTCTAAGTCGTGCTCCAACACATGGGAGATATAGCCGCATCATGGGTGTTACAAGTTGGTATCAGAGCCTTCCTCGACTTAGGAGCCCCCTGCTTGATCGAATCGCTGGTGTTGTTGAGTCTAGAAAAAATGTTTTGAGTCTTATAGGATTATATATATCAGAGAGTACGATTCTTTTTACTCCTCTGTCCCTTTGTCGCTCTGGTGAGGCCTCCTGACGTAGAGTTTTGACTCTTCTCTTCTCAAATTTCACGATTTTTTGGATCACGCGGGTATCTTGGAATCGTTCCGATGGTTTTATGACGAGAACACTGTTCTTAGTGCCTCCTGACATTTAGGGGTTGTGGCAGTGTCCCGGGGAGATGAGCTTCGAGGTGTTGTCGACACAACTTTATCGTTGCAGTTCTGGAATACGTGAGTTTCGCCGACATCGAATATCTCTTTTATGCAGTTGTTGGTGAGATAACCTCGATGCCACCCAGTACTGGGGTAGGAGTTTGGGAGTATTGCCATAACTCGTATAACAGATGCTTTTCGAAGGATGAGGTAAATGATTTCCGAAGGTTTCTTGGTTATGTGTTGAAGGATGGATACAGCTGGATGTAGGATTTGCTAGTTTTGGGTGAGATATTATGCTTCCCCTGTATCTCCAACACCAGATTGCATAACCAGAAAGTTTTGGGAGTTTAGAAGTGCGAATTCAAGTAGCTCCTAGAATATCTTTCCAACAGACACATGATACGATATGGGATCTATCATATGTTTGTTTCCGGCTTATTCTTCAAGCCAATCCTTTGTGTTGTTTTGAGTTGTGGTATTCGAGTTGCTTCAATGTCAAGTGTTGATTCCATACCTTTCCTATGTGGTGTTCCCATATTTTTATGTGAATACCAATCCCTCTTGATAATCAAGATTGTCATGTCAAGCCTTTTTCAACCGGTGTGCTTCTCTTCAAGTGGATCCGATTATTTCAACATCCGCAAGATCAATTCTAAGTTTCCCAACGTTGTTTGTTTCATCCGTCCCAAGTTGCCTTTGTTTTCCCGCCCTCCCACCCTTTTTCTTCGAGGACTCGGATTTCTTAATCAAGTATCCATTTTATTCATGTGAATTTTCTTCATTCTTTTCCTTCAATGTTCTTATCCGGTGTTTCTCATGAAGATGATAAAGGGAGCTTCAAGTTCGTCATTCTTTGTTTCTTTTATCTTCTCAGGTGGATTCAATTCAAGCTTTTGGTGTTGATCATATCCCTTTTCGTCGTTTCAAATGCGTTCCCATGCATGTGCACCTCTTAATCATCTACTTCTCGCTATTCAATTGTTCCGGAGTGCTCAAGATATCTTGAAGATTCGTGTTTCCACTCTGCTTTTGTTCAAGCTCTTTCGAGGATGTTATCTCATTCAAGCCATTTAATTCAACCGATGCGATCTCTCTTCAAAATTGTTCAACAGTGTCTCTTTTGGGTGGGCCCTAACCCACAGGTATTTTTCCCAGGATCTTACCTGACTTTTCTAATTTTCCCAGAGCGATTTTCAAATCTTTTAAAGTTTGATGTAAGAATGAGTTAGCATCAGTTAGATGTCTTTCTTCAAGATCTTTCAAATTCTTTTCATCATTTGGTTCAATCTTTCTATTTTTCATTCCGGAGTGCCTCAAAAATTCTTGGTGGTGTTTCTCGTCGTCATTCTCAGACTTGAAGACCGAAGAAGTGTTTCTTCTAAATCTTGTGCCTTCCTCTCAAGGATTCTCAGTTCAAGCTTGATGACATCCTCTCATAATTGTTTTGATTGTGAGACTTTTTTTCATCCATCCGGATCATTTCATGAGTTGTTTTCATTTCTTTCCTCCGGAGGCCATCATCTCAGGTTTATTCATTCTCAGTCTTTAGCTCTCGTTCTCCAAATCTTAACGGTGCATCGTTCAAATATCCTCTAATCAGTTCATGATCTCTTCGTTCTCATGTATCTAAATCCCCTCAAATATCTTCTTGCGTTTTCCAATTCTTCCGGGTGAATTTTGCCTTTGATACTTTCATTTTCAATTCTTATGGTGGTTCGTTCAAGATTCTTGTTTTTTTGTTATCATATCAATTTATTCGTTGTTTCTATTCTACCGATGGTTCGTTGAAACCTTCCGAAGTTCGCGCTATATCTATCTTAATCCTTTTTATGAGAATAAGTAGTATGCCAAATCCATTGCTTGTCATCAATTTAAATTGGTGAAGGATAAGCATAATGTAATTCTTATTCTTGTTTCATCCAAGTGATTAATTCCTTATTCCGGAGGCTCATCAAATTTTCGGTTTAAATTGTTTCATCTTTTCTTTTTCCGGAGTTCCATGTTTTCCGCATTATATCATCACGAAGATCCATCTAAATCATTGCAAGGCTTCACCTTGTGTTTTCAATTTCTCTTCCTCCCTACCATTTCTTTTATTACCGGAGTTCTTCATGGAGACTCTACATGGTGGTTCGTCAAGGATTCTTTTCATTCTTAAATTGTTCTTCAAGACTTCTCTCGGAATTTTGATCCGCTAAGCTATACTCTTTAATCAACATGGTGCCCAACACATGTTTTGTTTTGAGGAGTTCAAGAATTCTAAATCTTGCATTCCGAAGTGCAATTCTTTCATATCTCATCTTTTGAGGTGGTGTTATGTCATTGTTGATAATTTCCCTTCGTGTTTCATGATGCACAAGTTTTCAAGAGTGACATATCTAAATCCATCATTTTCTCTTTGCTCAAGACATATTTTCAACCAATCATTCTCTTCATTGGAGTTATCTTGGGTTATATTTAACCTAAAGCTTTCCCTAAGGATTTTGCTATTAATGGTGCTCATAAATGACCCAAGTTATTCATTTATCCTCTCGGTGAAATAAGTTTCTCGTCTCCTTTTTGACCTCAATCCAGTCTATTGTTTCCGTTACTGGCAGAATTTCACCTCATAATTTTGAGATGTCGTCTATAAGCCCACATCAAGCTTATCCTTTCGTGGTTGATAATCCAACAACTCTGTTCGAGAATATGTTGTAAGCGTGCTCTCCCAGATCTTGTTTCCCTCCGTTCATTCCATTCCATTCTTTCATTTCTTCCGGAGGCATTGTGATGTTTCTCTCTTCTCTCATCATCTCAAGTTGTGAGGAGCGTGTTTTTTCATGCTTATCCATTTAACCAGAGTGTTGTGCCCTCAGCTCAAGTTCTTTTCATCTTATCAAGTTTCATATCACTTTTCAACCGGAGTGCTGCCCGAATTTGTTCTTCCTTGTTCCTCTTTTCTAACGGAGAGTTTTCAACTTTATTCATCTCCGTTGTATTCCTTTCTCGAAATTGGTTAACCTATCAAGGTTCTTTGGTTTCATTCGTTTGTCAAAGAAGCAACTTTGTTTTACCTCTTATCTTCCTCTTCCTTTTTCCCTCCAGTGCCATCCTAGATCTCGGGACGAGATCCTTTCGTAGTGGTGGAGTGTTGTAACGCCCCGGATACAACTTTCCATATTCGTACTCAGACTCTTGCCTTTTCCGGAGATGCAATATGAGATTCCCTTCGTGGTTGGGTTTTGTCTTCGTTTTGCATTTTGTCTATGTCATGCATTGCATATCATGTCATCATGTGCATCTCATTTGCATACGTGTTCGTCTCATGCATCCGAGCATTTTCCCCGTTGTCCGTTTTGCAATTCGGCGCTCCTATGTCCTCCGGCGCCCCCTTTTGCCTCTTTTCGTGAGTGGGTGTTAAACTTTCTCGGAATGGACCGAGATTTGCCAAGAGGCCTTGGTACACCACCGGTAGACCGCCTGTCAAATTTTGTGCCATTTGGAGTCCGTTTGATACTCCAACGGTTAACTGGGGAACCGTAAAGGCTTCATGTGTGTTGCAGCCCAACACCCCTCCAAAGTGGCCAAATAACCCATCCAAACCCCCTCCATCCTCTCGGCCGTTCGATCATGATCACGTGGCCGAAAACCAAACCTCATTTGGACTCTCCTAGCTCCCTCTGCCTTTAAAAAGGTGCTCCCCTCCGAAATCCTCGCGCAGATAAACCCTAGCGTCTTCTCCTCGCGCCGCCAGACACATCCGTCTGCGCCGGACTTGTCCGCCGGCCACCTCACTCCGTCCAATCACAAGCCGCCACGTCACCCCGCTGCCTCTCTCCTCCAACCACGTGCCGCCACGTCGCCTCAGCCTCCTCCCCACCGCGCCGCGGCCTGCGGAGCCCACGGCCAGCCCGCGCCGGGCCC